>NW_012267221.1:36604818-36673459 GCF_000151885.1 Dipodomys ordii | reverse complement strand
GAAGAAAGAAAGAAAGAAAGAAAGAAAGAAAGAAAGAAAGAAAGAAAGAAAGAAAGAAAGAAAGAAAGAAAGAAAGAAAGGAAGGAAGGAAGGAAGGAAGAAAGAAAGAAAGGAAAGGAAGGAAGAAAGGAAGAATGGAAGGAAGGAAGGAAGGAAAGAAGGAAGGAAGGAAGGAAGGAAGGAAGAAAGGAAGGAAGGAAGGAAGGAAGCAGGAGGGAGGGAGGGAGGGAGGAAGAGAGGGAGGGAGGAAGGGAGGGAAGGGAAGGAAATGGTTAAATGGTAAATTCATGTTATATATATTTTATAGAACAAAACTAGAGTCTCAAGGAAATGCACATTTCAAAGGCATTTGGCACTAATAAGAGCATAATAAATATTTGCTGATTGAAGAGAAGCTTCAATAGAGTCATGAAAATTATTTTAAAAGAAAGGCCCTAGGCTATTTGTCTTGACACTGATTTTGTGTAGCAGTTAAACTAATTTTTAATAGACTATGCATTTCTATTCAGTAATCTGGGTGTAAACAAAGAGATTAGTGCACTTTACAAGAAGAGCCTAAAGCTCCTCAATCAAGTCATTTCTTGGGGCATCTACTGTTCTTCACTTTAAGGCTGTAGATTGCTTTGAGAGCAAGAAACACATTCCATCTCCCCCATGACACACAGTGGGAGTTCTAGAAATCCACAAGTTCTCATTCCACTAAAGATAAACCTATTTAAAAGGATTTTCTTGCAGCAAAATTAATCTGTAAAGGATTACTCATTACAAAAACTTTAGAATTAAAACAATCAGAAAGCCAGAATTATAAGCTTTTACAAGATGATGATGATTATTTCTGCAATCATAAATGAGTTATTTGATCTAATATACATCCCCCAAATGTTATAATTATAAAGTAGAGCTTACAGATTATGTTATGCATCATGGATGGGACTAGCAGTATAACTGTTAAGATTTCTATTTACTCTTCCACTTTGTAGAAAAAGTGTTTATTATTAAAGATGTTTATAAACTGTTTGATGGAAGACACACATTTCAAGTGAAACATTTTCCTCTAAAGGAACATAAACTAATAAAAGAATATAATACCGTTTATTTGAAAAGTTCAAAGTACTAAAAAGATACAAATGTTCTACACAGGGGACAAACCTCTGCTTATTCCACACCTTAAGACTAGGTTAAAAACTGAGAGGCTCCACAATGTGCTGGGTTAGAGTGACTGTGTGTGTGTGTGTGTGTGTGTGTGTGTGTGTGTGTGTGTGTGCACGCGCGCGCGTCCTAAGTAATCCAGGCATTCTCTTTTACCATTTGTGTCTAACACCCTAGGTGATTCTAGGCTGAGCATCTTTCCACCTACATACAGTGTGCACCCACTGTCTACGACTCACGAACCCACACCTCAAAAGGCAGAGAGAACGAAAAGCAAGGAGGTAAAGATGTTCCTAAGCGCAGGGCATCAGGTAGGTCTGGGGGCCGCGGGCAGTGTCTACCTGGGAAGCGGCTCTGAAAAGCCTGTGCGACGGGGCCAGGGCGCTGCCAGCGGCGCCCTCTACCTGCTGAACCACGGCTCTGACAAGTGTCAGATCAGCTTCTCCTACCTAGACCTGCTAAGGAGACGACTTGAAAGAAATACAAATTCAAGTTTGCCCGCCACTCCTTTCCTCCCCGCGCGGATTTCTCTCCGATGGCTTCTGCAGAGCCGGGGGACCGCGGGGACCCTCGAGTTCCTCCCCGCGGATGATCGCGGCGGCGCTGCCCGGGTGGGCAGGGCCAGGCCGGGTCCCCCCCCACCCCCACCCCGCACCCCTCACCCCGCAGGCCGGGGCGCCCCAGGCCGGGAGTCCGCCCGGCCTGTTTGACTCACCTGCCCTGCGGAGACGCGGGGGAGCGCGCGCGCCGCCCGGCCAGCGCCGGGCACCCAGATCCGAGGAGGAGGATGGGGAAGCCCGGGCGGCGGGGACCCGAGGGTGTCGGTGGCGTAAGGAGGAAACGTATTACCTAAGCCGGGGATGCAGAGGGGGGAAGAAGGCTTACAGTCTTTCCCTCGAGAAACGGAAGAGGGAGGAGAGAGAGGGGGAGGGGGGAGGAGGAGGAGGAACACGAGCCGCGCGGGGAGGCGTGGAGGGGCGCCGCGGGCTAGAACAGGGGTGCCAGGCGTCTGGGCGCGGGCTCAGCGCCAGAGCCCCGGGCCGGGAGGACGGCGGAGGTCACCCGAGAGGAAGGCAGAGCCCGGGCGACGGCCTGGCCTGGAAGCCCTGGAGCTCAGCATCTGCCAGGTCCCCGCCCCCTAGTTTCCCCTAGGACGGTGGCTGTGGCGCGGAGAGGCGGGGTGACGCCTCCAGGCTTCTAGGGCAGGCGAGGGCATCCCACGCCTGCAGAGCCCGGCGTCCACCACGTCACAAGTGGAGCGTGATGAGTCAGATGGGAGGGCCAGGAAGGAAAGGACTCCGCATTGTTCCTCTTGTTTTCCTGGTTAGCCGCCCACAACATTCACTTTTAAAAATCCTGTTCCTTCATTCATCAGTACTGTGGGAAATGACTGCGGATTTGACGGCTGGGTTGGCAGCTGGGCCAGAGGCACTGGGGTCCAGGGTCTTAGTGGGAAGGACGCTGAATGCTCACCATAGCCACATCTCCTTTGCAAGGTGTGGGCCTAGCGACCTAGACAGACGTGTGTCATGGGTAGGGAATGGATCTAGCTCTAGGATGGTTTGGGGTGGCAGAGGGGACTAGGACTAGGCAGTTCTGGGGAGTACGGGTAGGAATTTCTGTTTCGAATGGGAACATAAAGCGATTTGAGTAGAAGGGGGTCTGGCATAGACTAACCCAAGCAGAGGAATGTTTGTGAGTGCCTGGAGACTTCCAGGGCCGCGCTGGTGACCCTTATACTCCATGCTTCTGGTGGACTTCTGACAGTAGATTTGAACTTCCAAGATTCCTTCCAAGGCTTCCATTGGGTTCTGCAAACATGATTTCCTATCCTTATTGATTCAAGTCTGTTCCTTACTGCTGCAAGTGCCCAAGGTCATCCTTGTCTTTCCCTTCTTTTTTTCCCCCCTCCTCCATCCAAATCCAGCCCTAAATCTAGTCCCAACTTCTGTAAATAGTGTCTTCAATAAAATCTCTTCAGTTGAAACATCTGAGTAAAGGTTGGTTCCTGTTATGACAGACTGATACGTAGTAAGGAACACTGTTGATCATCACAGAACACAAATCTTTTATTCTTTATTGAAGCAGGCTCTGTAAAATGTCAGATTTTACATCCAAGCTTTTGATCATTTGTGAGGCAATTACAGAATGATTTATATGTTTCCTGAGCAGGAATTTGTGCTACTGCTTTGAGGCCACTGTTCAGGAACAGCACATTCATGACTATCATTCTTAATGCTTCCAGTAGTTCTTGCAAACTAACACTCTTGCATTTAAAGAAATTATACAGCCCAGCATTGTGATACTCAAACTTTAATATTCTTAGCTTTTGTTTTTGTTTTTGTTGGTCATGGGCTTAAACTTCAGGCTTGGACACTGTCCCTGAGCTCTTTTGCTCAAGGCTAGTACTCTACCATTTTGAGTCACAGTTCCACTTTTGGTTTTCGGGTGATTAATTGGAGATAAGAGTCTTGTGGACTTTGCTGCCCAGGCATAGCTTTGAACCATGATCCTCAGACCTCAGCCTCCTGAGTAGTTAGGATTACAGGTGTGAGCCACCCATGCCTGGCTCAAAATTCTTATATAGACTAGATCTAGATTGCATTGCTATAGCTGAGATAGGACTTAGAAACCATCTCCTCATCTTTGAAGCAGACTTTGACATATAAATTTGGAGTCTCAGAGTCCAAGATACACACAAGTATTGATTGTTATATTTCTTCAGGTTAAAGGCCTAGAATTACATGGTCACTAATATAATTTCACCAATTACCCTTCAACACACTCCTTACCATGAATCATGTTGCCTACCTCATTACTGTTTCTGTCAATGCAGTCATATCAACTGGCATTGGCATTACAATTACTGTCACACAGATCAACACTGTGTGCTTGCTACGACTGTGCCTCATACCTGAAATAAGCTATTGGAAATGTGATACTGGTTTTGGCTATAGTTCACTGGATTATAATGAGCATTTTCAGCAATTGCCACCTCTGTCTCTCAGGTTAGGCATACATAAAAATAACTCACAGGGCTGCGCATAGTTAATAAAATGTGAGTTACGTCAATGATCAGATATGATTTAGTTGTAAGAAATTCTTGCACCATATTGCACAATCTTATTCTTGTGTTCCCATTAAATCACTAATATAAATCAATCTTAGCTAGTCAACTTAAGAAAGACTGAATCGCCGGGCGCTGGTGGCTCACGCCTGTAATACTAGCTACTCAGGAGGCTGAGATCTGAGAATCACGGTTCAAAGCCAGCCCAGGCAGGAAAGACTGTGAGACTCCTATCTCCAATAAACCACCAGAAAACTGGAAGTGGCGCTGTAGCTCAAGTGGTAGAGCGCTTGCCTTGAGCTGAAGAGCTGAAGGACAGTGCCCAGGCCCAGAGTTCAAGCCCCACAACTGACAAAAAAAAAAAAGAAAGACTGAATCACATGAATTCAAATCATAACTAGGATTTGTTTAAAAAAGATTTGGGAAAGGAATTCTTAACATTTGTGATAGTTTTTTAAACTCTTTGAGTGTACTAAAGTATCTAAGTTAGGGGAAATGGAAATTATTTGTAGTGCACTTAGCTGAAATACCACAGATATAAGCATGAAAAAGTGAAAGCAAAAGAGAAATTTGTAAAAACAATTCATTACAGATGCCTTATGGTTATTGCCCATGCAACAATTATGGTTATATCTTATGGTCATTTCACATGCACACACACACACACACATATATGTATGTTAAATCCTCTAAAATGTTACTATCTTTTTTCTATTTACCTTTCCACAGAACTACTGCTTTCTGAAGTCCCAGAAGTAAAATAAGTAAATACCAAAGCTTTGAAGTATATGGGTAATTAGAATTTGAGTTCCTCTCTGTTTCCAGGAAATTAAAGCCTAAAATGTGAGGGGGAAAACTTTAGTGAAGGGGCCTTGGATTGTCTTCCCCTGCATTTCATCTGACCTGCCTTAGTACAGTGCCTCTTCCACATCTACCTAGTAGGTGTAGCATTAACTGCTGTTCAGGACAAAGGTTATCCTCTGAACAGACTGTTATCAATGGCTTGCTTCCTTCAATTCTTAAGCTTTCCTGAACATTTTTGTGTTAACTTTAGCTTTCTGCAGGTGACTCAAAATTAAACATTGTTGGATCCACTATAGTTTATGAAATCATTTATTACACACTTTCTCAGTTTGAATGTTTACATCCTGATTGAGAATTCCTCAGCTCATTCTGCCTTGAAGTTAAGTTTGCCTAACTTTATTTTTTAGAACTGTGTACAATTTGGTGATCTATCTTTTGATATTTTGTAGAAAGCATCAATATATAATTAATGTCCTATGAATAGTTCACTAAAAATCACTTTACTTTTGGCACGAAAACAGGACATTTTGGGACTTTTAAAACCACCTAATATACAGAATTACTTTTTTCTTAAATTATATGCCTCATATCTCTTCCATACCTCATGATAGAAAATCCTTCTGGTAAAAAGGAAAAAAAAGAGCTGGGAAGGTGGCTCAGTGGTAGAGCGCTTGCCTTGCATGCATGAGGCCCTGGGTTCGATTCCTCAGCACCACATAAGCAAAAAGAAAAAAGCCGGAAGTGGCGCTGTGGCTCAAGTGGTAGAGTGCTAGCCTTGAGCTGAAGAGCTGAGGGACAGCACCCAGGCCCAGAGTTCAGGCCCCACGACCGGACCCCCCCAAAAAAAATTACCACAAAGATCAGAATTTATCATCAAATTTCAGAATTTATAAGCAAATTCCCCTTATTTATTTGTAGATATCTTAGTGGTAATTTTAAATATTTATTTTTAAATTAAAATCCTTAAAATTATATCTAAATCATACAAACACTTTTATTGGTAAGCCAATTAGAGATTAGAAAGACAAGTGAAAAAAATAGATCTTTAATATGCTGATTATTATGCTGTGTTTTAAATTTTATTAATTTCCTTGTGCTTCATTATTTAGATAATGGAGATGTAGTGAATATATTTGGGGATTATATTATTACTCCTACTAATTCATTATTTAAAAATAATTTTAAAATTTCAAAAGGCCTTCACATATTTGAATACTTGATCCTAAATGCTTTCCCCAAGGTGTTTTTTTTTGGAGGGGGGGTCCGGTTGTGGGGCCTGAACTCTGGACCTGGGCGCTTTCCCTCAGCTCTTCAGCTCAAGGCTAGTGCTCTACCACTTGAGCCACAGTGCCACTTCCATTTTTCTTTTTGCTTATGTGGTGCTGAGGAATCGAACCCAGGGCCTCATGCATGCAAGGCAGGAGCTCTACCACTGAGCCACCTTCCCAGCCCATATTTTTTATTCTTTGTCAAGTATGTCTGCTTAGCGTATTAATCTAGAGTTTCCACAAAGGAACTGCTATCCATGGAGAGAAAGCATTAAAAAAACAGAACGAACATGCACTTGACTGCAGTTATGTTTGAACTTCATTTTTTCATAAGTATCTCCCTCTCTTCTCATACTTTCTCTTTTCCTGTCCTACTCTTTCTACAAGATTGTGAAGAAAAGTTACATGACTTGTTATACATAATTAAATTCTGTCTTAGAAACAGCAACAGATGCAATAACTAGATATTTCTATGAGGACCCATGAGATAAATGAAGGTTGCACACCATTGCTTGATCCCCAAAATGAAAAGAGAAAGCTAATTCTCAGTTCCCACTTCTCTCCCACTCCCTCTGCCTCCCACATCCTATCCATTTAGATAATCTCATCTTGTGAATGAATATGGGTATTTTTGACCTCAACATATCACTGAGTCTAGAAGGAGATCCTTGCATGGACAGTTGACTCTGATTTGTCATCGCTGTTGATATCAAAAGTTAAACTTGAAAAATACTTGTTGTTACTGCCAATGAGAAATTTTGTATCAGCTACTGACTATTTCTTATCTCATCTACCTTGAAGCTGAAAAACCGTGTCAAACCTTGCTGTCTTGCCTTTCACTCTCTTTGTTCTAAGTGACTCTTGCAGGCAGAAATTGTACATATTTCAAACCATTTTACCACTAGTATTGTGCAATGTCATTTTAAACTTTTCGTTAATTTAGGATTTGGAAGCAGGAACTTCAATGGAGGATTTTTGAACACAGTAGCTGAATATCAGGATACAACTTATCAATATTTACTATTTTCTCTTTCTTTACCTATTTTTTTATCTTCCAAGGGGGAATAAATGATACCATTGTGAATAGCAGAAGCCTCCCAAATACCAAATAGTTGAACAATAAAAGAGACACTGGTCTGGGTACCAATGGTTCACATCTGATATATTAGGTGGAAATCAAGAACATTGTTTTTTTGAGGCTAGGTTGGACAAAAAATTCATGAGACTCCATATTAACCAATAGCTAGGTAATAGTGGTCATATGTCATCTTAGTACTCAGGAGACAGATTGGAGGATCAAATTTCTAGGTCAGTCTGGACACAAAGTTCATGAGACTCCATCTTGACCGGATAATCTAGATGTAGTGACATGTATATGTCATCTCAGCTAGGGCAGGAAGTGTAAAAAGAAAGATTGTGGTCCATTGTCTGCCCTGGCCCAAAAGTGAGAACCCTATCTCAACAATAATCAGAGCAAAAAGATGGATGAGTGGCTCAAGTGATAGCATGACTAGTAAGAAAATTCCTAAGTTCAAACCCTGGTAACACCAAAATGAAAAAAAAATCAAATATTCAGGAATCTAATGTTTATCAGAGGGAAACATACACTTAATCTAAAAACATGTTAGGTATTTTATGTTCACATATTACCATTGTCATGTATTCTTATGTAGAAATAAGTCTGGGGAAATACAGCAGACTTTAACACAATAATTATTACAAAGGACCTTATTCGCCCAGTTCAATGTAAGACTTGCCAAAATTTTTATAAGCAAATTCCCTTATTTATTTGCAGGCATATTAGTAGTAATTTTAAATATTAATTTTAAACTAAAATCCTTAAAATTATATCTACATTATACAAACACTTTTTAATAATGGAATTAAACTGGCATTGTATTACATGCAAGTTATTAAAAATAACCTTGTACAATTACTATGTGATAAAGTCCATGCATAGACTATGAAAATACCATGCAAATTCTTTAAAATGCTGTGGATGTATTATGCATGTATTTTAATTATTGGATAATTTGGCATGCTGTCTGCTAAAAATCAAACCATATATTAAGATTTTATCTAATAGATCTGTTTTGGAGGGACTAGAACACAAACCTTTCCATATCCTTGGGTATATTAGATTCACCTCTTGGACTCACTAGAAATGAAGTGAATACAGCAAAGAAAAAACTTGTCCAAGTTATTCTGGGAATTCCCAATAAAGAAAAATATGGCAGAATGCATGTAATCTCCCTTATTTCCATAAAATTATATTAACTTTTGTTTAAAAAAACTCCAGTATCAAAAGTTATCCACTCTCAAAAGAACAATAAAGCTGGGTGTTGGTGGCTCATGCCTGTAATCCTAGCTTCTCGGGAGGCTGAGATCTGAGGATCATGGTTCAAAGCCAGCCTGGGCAGAAAAGTCCATGGGACTCTTATCTCCAACTAACCACCAGAACACTGGGTGCTGTGGCTCAAGTGGTAGATCACTCACCTTGAGCTGAAGAGCTCAGGGACAGCGCCCAAGCCCAGAGTTCAAGCCCCATAACAACAATAACAACAAAAAAACCCCAACAATAAAATATAAATAACTACAGACAAGCAGTCATTCGTATTTCTAACACTACCCAAGGAAACTCATTGCTCATTTTGGATGTGCATTCTTCTAGAACGTTTCTGTAAATGGATACACATTTCATTATTGTCTCTTTTTTTGTGGTGCTGGGAAGTGAATTTTGTGAGTCAAGAGCTCCACCACTGAGTTGGTTCCAGCCCCATACACACATTTCCTTTCTCTTAAACCATCTTTTGAAAAAAACCCTATTTTATTAATGCTCTGATCTTTGTTAGTTGCTATTTATTTTGTTTTAAGTGTGGTCATATTTTTTTATTGTGAGTACTTTGCTTGACATATACTAATTGTATAAAGAGGTTTCAGTGTTACATTTCAACACATACATACAATATTTGATCATTTTTACACTCTCTATTGCTTTTTGTTAATGCCAGTCCTAGGGCTTAAACTCAGGGCCCATATACTATCTCTGAACTGTTTTGCTCAAGGTTAGTGCTCTTTCACTTGAGCCACAGCTCCACTCCTGGCTTTCTTTTATTTATGTAATTTCTTTTTGGTAATTTATTGTAGATAAAAGTCCCACAAACTTTACTGCCAGGCCTGACTTTGAACTGTAATCTTTGGGTCTCAGCTTCCTGAGTTGCTAGGATTGCAGGCTTGAACCACCAGCACCCAGCTTGGTCTTAAAAAAATCACAATGGGTTTCATTATAATATTTTCATATGTGCATATAATGTACCTTGATCATGTGCACTTCCTTCCTCACGGCTCCCTACCACCAAATTATTCTCCTTTTAATATTCATGTTCTTTTTGCTAGGTCTAGATTTCTCATATAACTGAAAAAGAGGCATTTAGCTTTCTTAGTCTGGCTTATTTTACTTAACATTATGGTTTTTTTAGTTGCATCCATTCCCCGCCCCCTGCAAATAACATACTTTCATTCTTTTTTTTTCACAGTCGAATAATACTGCATTATGTATATGTGCTACATTTTTCTTTATCCATTCATCTGTTAATTTCATAACTTGGCTATTGTGAATAGTACATCGCTGTTGTATGCTGACATATTTCTTTTTTCTTGATAGATTTTAAAATATAAATAGTGTCATGCTGTATGCATTATTTCATAACTTGCTGGGAGGGGAAACATATGTAGACTATTTGACAGGTAGCCTTATGAGAGGTTTCCGTAGTACCATGCAACCTCCAGGGTCCAACATCTGGCATAGTCTTTAGATCCTATCAGCAAACAGCCCACACATTTGCTTGAGAATCCACTCAGTCAAAGAGACAGGGAGATGGAGGAGAGTCCTCCAGTTTTGTTCTTGATGATCATTTCAGTAACTCCATCATAATGCATATGGTACAGCTTGTTTATTTGGACTTCCCAAATGATTAGAACAAGCATATAAAAGGCAGAAATAATTTATCTTTGAAATAATGGGAAACTACGGTACCATGCTTGCTTTGAGGTCAACTCTGGTGTGCAGCAGCCTGCAGGCTGTCCTAAAAAAGGGAAAAAGAGCCTCATAGGTTCTAGGCACAGGTCTCCCAGTGTGCAAGCATTACCACCATGGAGTAGCAACTCCCTCAAAGAATCTAGACATCTGTGGATTCAGGGGGATGGGTCTCTATTTGTATATAGCTATATCATAGTGTTCTTCACCAGTGCTTCTTAGGAGCTCCTTGAAGTCAGTGACTACTAACCAGTTCAGAAAGTTTATTGATGTATTAACAATCATATGGACATCTGATGCTTACTCACTGAACTTATCTCTTCAGGAAAATTTATTTCACTTGCTTTGAGGTCCTTTGCTGAGAATATCCTAGACATATTCTAGTTATTACAAATGAGGGAAGCCATACAGCCTAAGTTTCTTTGGGTTTGGCTTGCTTTGCTTAATATAATTTTTTCCAAGTCTTTCTATTTCCTTATGAATGGGGCAATGTCCTTCTTTCTGAGGGAAGCATAGAATTCCATTGTGAATATATACCACATTTTCTTCTTCGTTTATTTATTTTTATTTTATTTTTGCCAGTCCTGGGGCTTGAACTCAGGGCCTGGGTGCTGTCCTGAGTTCTTTTGCTTATGGCTAGCATTCTACCACTTGAGCCACAGCACCACTTCTGGCCTTTTCTGTTTATGTGATAGTGAGGAATCGAATCCAGGGCTTCATGAATGTTAGACAAGCATAGAGTGTTTGGTTGTATACCTCATTTTCTTGGTCCATTCATCTACAGAGGGACATCTGGATTGATTCCATATCTTAGCTATCTACAATGCTGCAATGAACATGGTTGTGCTGGTGGCTCTAGTGTGGCCTGGTTTGTGGTCCATTGGCTAAATGCCCAGGAGAAGGATTACTGGGTTATTGAGAAGCTGTATGTTCAGTCTTTTAAGGCACCTCTGTACTGCTTTTGATTATAAACTATACTTTGGCTTTTATCTAGGTGGTTCTCTTTCTAGGATCTCTTACTCTAGAGGAAGAAAGCTTCTACTTGTGAGCAGCCATATGAAAGGGCCCAGATGGTTAGAAAGCTACCAAGAATCAAAAGTTTGGTGAAGGATCCTCCTTCCTCCAGTGAGCATTCTAATATCTACAATCCCAGCTAACATGAGAAACTGAAAACTACAAACACCAAGCTAAGCCTCTCCCTGATTCCTGAACCTCAGAATCTGAATGAGATAATAAATGTTTGTTATTTTAAGCTGCTATTTTTTGGGGTTGTTATTAGGGTAGAAAGTGTGGCTCACTGGTAGTGTTTATCTAGCCTGAAGGAGGGCTTGAGTTCTAACCCTAGCTCTGAAAAACTTTCTAAAACTCTTCACCTGTTGCCTTATTTCTGATACTAAGTCAATACTTCCTTCATGATGAATGTTTACTGTCGACCTTTGGGTGGATCTGAAACAACTCTACAGTGGATCCTAATGGCATAGTTAAATCTTGACTTAATAAGCTTTTTTCTCAATGTGCTTATGCTTTTGCTGTTTAGCTGGTGAGATCAGATCTATCACTTATTCTTTTGTCACTGGGAAGAAGGATCTGTAACTTGCCAACGAAACTGGAAATGTCCCAATAGCAATGTAAAAGATTGCAGCTATGTTGGATTAGGAACAAACTATATTGATAATTTATTTATCAACTGTATTCCATCTGCTTGAGTTTCAAAGAATATTAAATGTTATTGTTCTTTTCTTTTTATAGTGGGATCTGAAGTGAGAGCCTGCTGTTTGCTTGCTGGGCAGGTGGATAACCACTTGTGCCACTCCTTCAGTCATTTTTTTGGCTGGTATATTTGAGATGGAGTCTCACAAACTTTTCCTCCCTGGCTGACCTCAAACCAATGTCTAAGCCTCCTACATAGCTAGGATTAAAAGCATGAACGATTAGTATCTGGCTTTTATTTTTATTTAAAGGTTATTAAAATTCTAGAAAAGTCTTTTTTGTATTGATTTTTATAGTAAATATGATGTACAGAGGGATTTACAGGTAAGCCAGGCAAGGAGTATATTTCTTTTTGAACAGTGTCACTTTGTTTTTATTTTCTCCCAGTTTTCCCCTCCTCCCCCTAAGTTACATAGTTCACTCTCAACATAATGTCTAGTGAGTATCACTGCTATATTT
Organism: Dipodomys ordii; assembly: GCF_000151885.1. Classification (NCBI taxonomy): domain Eukaryota; kingdom Metazoa; phylum Chordata; class Mammalia; order Rodentia; family Heteromyidae; genus Dipodomys; species Dipodomys ordii. Next base: position 36,660,966 of record NW_012267221.1, on the reverse strand, counting down.
GTTCACCCTTTGTCCCACCATTTCTATGCTTCCTGTCCCTCCAATCAAATAAACTTGCATACAAGACAAAAAGTACAGAAATAAAAAATAGCAACAAAAGGGGGAAAACAAAGTATTTCCATTTCAATAAGCATTACTTTATATGATCATATGTACATAGCTATTTGAGTCCTTGTGATCCTAAGAATATCTTACCTTTGTCTCACTGTGTGAATGTTTATCAAATCCTATCATGTCCATGTCTTGTTTATCATGTCCAAGTGTAATTTTTTTGTCTTTTACCATCCATTGTATTTACTTATAGATTTATAGGCATGTTCTAATTATTACAAATGAAGGAAGCAATGCAACCTGTTTCTTTGGGTCTGGCTTACTTCACTTAATAGTTTATTGCCAAGTCCTTATTTCTATTTCCTTACAAATGGGGCAATATCATGCTTTCTGATTTAAGAGTAGAATTCCATTGTGTATACATAGCACATTTTCTTGATCCACTGAGGTATTTCTGGATTGAATCCCTAACTTGGCTACGGGATACAATACTTCAATGAACATGGTTGTGCTAGTGGCTTTAGCGTGGCCGGGCTTGTGGTCAATTGGATAAATGCTCAGGAGTGGGATTACTGAGTCATAAAGAAGTTGTATGTTTAGTCTTTTGAGGAACCTCCATACTGCTTTCCAGAGTGGTTGAACTAGTTCACATTCCCACCATCAGTGTAATAGTGTTTCCTTTTGGCCACATCCCCACCAGCATCTGTCATTATTAGTTTTCTTGATAATGGCCAGTCTAACTGGGGCAGGTGGAATCTCAGTGTTGTTTGGACATAGCTAGCAAGATAAATAGAAATCCCACAGAATGGGAGATTTTTACTAGCTATGCATTCGACAAGGGCTAAAAAAAAAATTACCTGTTCTTTCCCCTTACCCAAAAAAACCCCACAAATCCTCAACGAAACAACAACCTAGTTAATAAATAGGCTGAAGACTTAAAGAGAGACTTTTCAGAAGAAGTAAGACTGGCCAATAGACACGTGGAGAATGCTCAACATCTCTGGCCATAAAAGGAATGCCAATCATAACACTGAGAGATTCCACTTCACCCTAGTTAAAATAGAGAAGTCTTTACCAAAATACTCTGTCCTATTAGCAGCAGGCCAAACCTGGATGACCGCTTCGTCTTTACCCAAGACAGCCTCTAGAGGGCAATCTCTCTTTTTTGTTTTTTCCTTTTTTTCTTTTCTCCTGGCCTCAGTATCTTCTCTGCTTTGGCTTTCACCCCGCCTCCGATTCTGACCACGCCCCTAACTCGCAACCCAATTTCTTCAAGAGGTTATTTTGCCCCGCCCCCTGGCAGCTCACAACCAAACAAAACAGCTGGCTTCGGGGCCGCTCTAGCGGTTCGGAGGACCTCTCGGTGTCTCACGGAAGTGGGCGGGGCTGACGCCGGGTACGGACTTGCTGCGGCCCTCCCGACGGCTTTAACTCAGACAAATATTGTGGGCATGGGGCAACAAGACTTGTGGAGGTTGCTGTCGAGGTGAGTGGGCGAAGAAGCCAGCAGAGCGGTGGCGGGGGCCGTTGGCTACTTTCGCCCAGCTGGGAGAAGGGCCGGGGTGTCCGCTCGCCCGCCCGGCCAGTCCTCCGGCCTGGGCTGCTGCGCGCCGCGAGCACACTCGCGCGTTGCCGGCTGTCTGGTGCTGGTGGTGAGACTCGATGGTTGGGCTGTGTCGGACGGCTCCAGCTTCACCCCGGCGGCTGCCGTTCGCAGGCCCCTGAACGTGGCTTGGGGTTGGGGGAGATGTGTGCAGACGTTAGCTCTTTGAAAGTGTTCCTCGCGGAAATCGGGTCATCATCCTTTCAGAAAGTGAGGGTGTATTTGCTTTGGAGCCAGCGCTTGTCCTGATCAAATGAGGACGACTGTCCCGTGTGCAAAGCCCTAACAGTTTGCTTGATGTTTTCCCACAAAGGGACAAAAAGTTTGTGCGGAAGTTAATAGTTACTGTTGCAAAAGAGTCCAACATTGTATCCACTGGCCTGCTTCTCAAACCTTTGTTCGATGTGGATACTTTTTTTTTTTTAACACTTTTTGCTTTTTTAGTACTTTACAGTTATCCAGCTCTTGGAGAGAGTGCGTACACTCATTGCTGCCTTTTTTTTTTTTTTGACATGGTTAGTAATACCAAATTATTTGAGAAACAGATTTTTAACAGCCTAATTAGAAGAGACGATCATTTCCATGCTTCTCCTCGTTATTCCATCCTAGCTTTCAGGATGCGGATTGACTATGTTAGATCAGGACTAGCTTGGGGGGTTTGATTAGAGGTGGTTTTCCTGAGGCAGCCCTGGAATACGATTTTCCCTAGCAAAACAGAGGTGAGGCCAAGGCCGTCCAGTCTACAGTAGTGTAATCCACAAATACGAAAGGGATTACCATGACAGAGAGGGAAAGGGCCTGCTTTCCATGGCTGGCATTGTTGGGCAATTCTGCTTGAACTCTGGTCTTCTTTGGTTTCTTTAGCACTGTCATATGTTCCTATTATCACTCTTACCAATCTGTTCCAGTGCCAGCTTTGCCTTTGAATTTATTTTTTATATTTTGCCCCCAGACCCACTTTCCTGAAGATAATGGACAATTTAGTTGTCTAGCCTTATTTACTGTAAGCTCTGGTGCTGGTGAAAACTATTTGAATGTCTCCATTGAAGAGTAAGTGCACCCAAATGCATCCAAATGTTACTCTTTACATCCACCAACTTCTGGGTTCCCAATGCTATCTAAGTTCTCTCACACTCCCAAACAAATTTATATGCATTCTCAAATTTGTCACTCGTTCATTTTGTGGAAGCTTGACTGACAGACTGCCTCCCAATTTAGTAAGTTCTATACAATACTGCTAGATTAATATTAACCAAGTTTTATACTTGCAGGAATACTCTCCTGCTTGTGGAACTAAATAAAAATTTGAAGGCTTGGAGTTCAAAATTTTTGGCTTCAGTTTGCTTCATGAGTACCACAGTACTTAATATTTTAGGCATTTCTGTTATCTCTGGACTATGTGTTTCTTCTGTTCTTTACATAAGATTTCCAGATGCCCTTGACATCTGAAAGAGCAGATATTAAATAAATGATTAGACAAACATGAATTTGGTTAACAACTCTTGTAAGGGTCTTAATGCAAAAGTATAGATGTGAGAAGGAGAAGGTCATACTCTTAAAAAGAATTGATCTTTAACTTGTTGATAATACTATTTTCTTCCCCTCATGGCCCATCAGCTTTCTACTCCTTTAACTACTTTGTTTTGGTTCTTGCTCTTTTGGCTGTCTGTTCTCTTCTATTTTGACTTAGTTGTTTCTTAGTTGATTAGAGGGTCAGTCTTTAATGCTGTTATATTTTTCTGTGCCAGGAAATGTAACCCAAAATTTAGAGGTCAGGAAACATGTAGTGTTGTTAGCTAGATGAATGCTTGTGGCTTTAAAACACTGCACTATCAAATCCAAGTAACCACAACAAAACCACATTTGCAGCCCAGGCATCAATCTTACCACCATTACATTTCCAAGGGCAGCTTCTTTCTTTTTTGCAGACAGTGGAGAGGTTCTTCTTCCTCTGTGATTGTCCATGCATGTGACTTCCAGCTTGTCTGTGGTCTTTTAACTTTTCTTTCAGGCCCCAGGCTCTTTTCTTCATTTGTTATATAGTGTTTTTACTTATGTATACAAATAGAATCAGGATGAAAATCATTTTTAGTAATACTGTATTAGGATAAGGATATTCAGATTTTTCAAAAAATATATGGGAAGTTGATTTTAAAATGCTCCTTAATAGATGGGGTGCTAGTGGCTAATGCTTGTAATCTTAGCTAATTAGGAGGCTGAGATCCGAGAATTGAGGATCAAAGCCAGCTGGAGGAGGAAACTCCTTGAGACTTTTATCTCCAATTAACTAGCAGAAAACCAGAAGTGGTGCTGTGGCTCAAAGTGGTAGAGCACTAGCCTTGAACAGGAAAAGCTCAGGGACAGTGCACAGGCCCTGATTTTAAGCCCCACCCAGGGAGGGGAGAGGGAGGAGAATACTCCCTAGTAAGTTATAATCTGTCACTTTAGTTTACTTTTTATCAGGTATTGCTTTTAATGGCAACATTACTGCCTTTTGTGGTCATTGTGTAGAGCTTAAAACAAAATACTTACGCCTATATCCCACCCCGTGGTCTTTGATTTAATTAGTCTTGGATATGACTTGAGCTTTGGAATTTTTTATGAGTCCTCGGGGGGTGATTGTAATAGGAGTTATTAGTTAGGATGAGAGAATATTTTACTTGTGGAGCAAATTTCAAATACTAGGCCAGAGATGAAAAGTGTGACTGACTCAAGTGACTGATTTCCTTCTTTTTTATAGTAGTATTCAATAAGAATATATCAAAGAGGAAAGAAACAAAAATTCCTCAAAGGTCCTTAGATTACAGTTTTAAAGTATAAATTCAGACATCTAATATGTGGTTACAAGTGGTAAACATGGTCTTACTCACTTTTTCTTCTCCTTTGCCTTTGGCTATTCTTTTTATGACCTCAAAGTAGCCTTGAAAAAATTAGTTCCATCAGCTAAAATCTGGGTCTGCAGATGTGAACAATTCCTGTCATGCTACTGTGGATATTGATTCCTGCTGTGACTTCTCTTCATACATTTTGAACTTCTTAAGTATGCATTTCAGCAGTGCGGGTTCATTTGCATGCATGCATACAATGTTTCTGGTTTATATTTATCCTCCTCTATTACTCTTCCTTATCCTTCCTCCCCCAACCTTTCCCCTTTTAAGTTTCTTACAAATGTTTTATATGTTTCATTGTGACCTTTGCACACATAATATTTCTAATCGTGTTCTGCCTTTCTTATGTTTTCTATCCCACTCCATTTTTCACCCCAAAGAAGTCTTCCACCCAACTAAATTTTTTTTTGTTTAAGATTTAGATTCTTGAAAAAACTGTAAGTCTAGCTTGTTTCACTAGACGTTTTGTATTCCTAGCCTAAGCATTTTTAAATAACAAAATTAGAAACTGTTGCTTTGTAACTTGTGGTTTTGGTATTGTTGTAAGTTGTGTCATAACTATTTTTACATGATGTAAGTATTTAAGTAAGTATTTTAGTAGCTGTTTTATGGGTGTGCCTTTAAAAACATTGCTGTATTAGACTTTTATTTTTGGTCAGTCATGGGGCTTGAACTAAAGGTACTGTCCCCCAGCTCTTCAGCTCAAGGCTAGAGCTCTATCACTTGAGCCACAACACCACTTCGATTTATCTGGTAGTTTATTGGGCTGGCTTCAAACCATGATCCTTAGATCTCAGCCTCCTAAGTAGCTAAGGATTGCAGGAGTGATCAGCTTGTATTAGATATTTTGTTTCGAGTTTTTTCCTTCACATAAATAATTGCCGTGAACATCTGTATAAATCAACTGCAAATGCTTGTGAAATTACTAGATGGAAGTGGAAGATTTTTTTAAATTAATAAAATATATTTCTTTGGGTCTAGCTTATTTCACTTAATAAAATTTTTTCCCAAGTCTTTCCATTTCCTAACAAATGGGGCGATGTCATTCTTTCTGATGGAGGCATAGAATTCCATTGTGTATATATACCCTTTTCTTATTCTGTTCATCTACTGAGGGACATCTGGGTTGGTTCCATATCTTAGCTATGGTGAATAATGCTGTGATAAGCATAGTTGTACTGGTAGCTTTACTATGGCCTTGTTTGTGATCATTTGAGTAAATGTTCAATCAAAAGTGGGATTGCTGGATCATAGTGGAGTTTTCTGAGTAGTCTTTTGAGGAACCTCCATACTGCTTTCCAAAGTTGTTGAACAAGTTTCCACTTCCACCAACAATGCAGTGGGGTTTTCTTTTGGCCACATCCCCTCCAGCATCTGTTGTTACTAGATTTCTTGATTATAGCCATTCTAACTGGGGTGAGGTGGAACTCAATGTTGTTTTGATTTGCATTTCTTCCATGGTTTCCCTTATTTGCAAAAACTAGTATACATCTATGATAATCTTACCAGACAAGCAGAAAAGGTCAAAAGCTATATACATATGATCATCTAACATGATGCTAAGCGAAATGAACCTGAGGATTGGGACACAAGAGTTTTTTCTTTGTTGCTGTTGTTTTTAATGTACTATGTAATGTTTTGTTTCTTTTGTATGTTCTTTTGTATGGAATAACCCCTGTTGTCACTGTATTTGATTCTGGTGCCTTGCATCTTTAAAAAAAAAATATATATATATATATAATTGTAAAGATACTGTGCAGAAGGGTTACAGTTACATGAGTAAGGTAATCAGTACATTTCCTATGGAGCATTGTTACCTCCTCCTATGTTTTACCCCTACCATCCTTTCCCCTCCCCACCTCCCCAACTCTTCCCCCCCACCCCAAGTTGTAAAGTTGGTTTTCAACATAGTGTCTTGTACATCTCATAGGTACAATAGGTCAACATGTATCCTTATTTCAGCATTTTGTTATTTTCCTTCCCCTCCCCAAATTAGAAAAATGTCTATACAAGATGCAGGGCACTGGAATCAAATACCCTGAAAACTGGTTATACCATGGGGGAAGGACATACAAAAGAAACAAAAAAAAATCACATAGTACATTATAAGTACATTAAAAACAACAACAAAGACAAAACCTCTTGGGGTTCATCTCGCTTAGCATCATCTTATATGGTCATATATACATAGCTTTTGACCTTTTCTGCTTGTCCTAGACATATACTAGTTTATTGCAAATAAGGAAAACCAAGGGACCTATGTTTCTTTGGGCCTGGCTTACTTCACTTAATATAACTGTGCTCTGCATCTTGTATATACATTTTTATAACTTGGGGAGGAGAAGGAAATAACAAAATGCTGAAATAAGGATACAGGTTGACCCATTGTATCATATGAGAGGTACGAGATGCTATGTTGAGAATGAACTTTACAACTTGGGGGAGCAGGGGAGGGAGGAGTTGGGGAGGTGAGGAAGGAAGGGATGGTAGGGGAAAAACAAAGGAAAGGGTAACAATGCTCCATAGGAAATGTATTCATTACCTTATTTGTGTGACTGTAACTCCTCTGTACAATATCTTTACAACAAAAAATTAAATTAAAATTAAAATAAAAAACAGTATCCAGATAGAGTCTCTTGCTATGTCGTCCAAGCTAGACTTGAATTCCTGGGCTTAAGTGATCCTCTTGCTTCAGCTCCTGTTTATCTGGGACTGCAGATGTATACCATCACACACAGTTAAACTTTTAAAGGTTGTGAATCTGTTTTTCATTCTGCTTACTAGAAAGTTAGTACTAATCTCTTAGCAGTGTCTGAAAATGCCCATGTTATTGCATCCTTACCAAACACTTCACATTAATACTTATTAGAGCATTTTTAAGGTTTACAGAAAAGTTGAACAATGTGTCACGCTCAATTTCATTTGCTCAGTGTCACGCAAATGTGTCCCACTGTCCTAAACATGTCTGTCTCCACCTGCCCATGCTTCCTCCCCAAACCTCTGCCAACTAGTGACTCTTTTCTTGACTTTATAATTTTGCCTTCTTCAGTATATTCACATTGTAATTCATGTATTTGGTAGTCTTTTCAGATTAACTTCTGCTTTGCACACATTTCCTCATGTTTTTACATGCATTCATGTGTTTTGTGTACATGTGTGTCTGTGTGTGTGTGAGTGAAGATAGCTCATTCTGTTTTGACATCTTAGTTACTGATACCTTTTGGCAATTGTGGATGGAGTTAGCAAAAAATTCATATGCAGGTGTGTGTGTGTGTGTGTTTGTGTGTGTGTGCATGTGTGGTCCTGGGGCTTAAACTCAGGGCGTGGGTACTATCTCTGAGCTTCTTTGCTTTTTTACTCTACCACTTGAGCCACAGCTCCACTTCTAGCTTTTGGTGGTTAACTGGAGATGAGTCTCACAGAATTTCATGCCTGAGCATGAAATTTGAACCATAAGCCTCAGATCTCAGCCTCCTGAGTATCTAAGATTACAAGTTTGAGCCACTGGTTCCTGGCTCACAGGTTTTCTCTTGTGGATGTAGGTCTTCAACTCATTTGGCAAAACTCAAGAAGTGGGTTTCTGTATTATATGACAAGAATATATTAATATATTTAATTTTGTAAGAAACAACAAACTCTTCCAAAATGGCTCTCATTTCATTGCTGAATCTTTCAGCAATGAATGAGAGTTAAGTCCTTTAAAGATATTTTGTTCTAATGCCTTATTGTTTTGGTGGCACTGGATTTGAACTCAGGGCTTAGTGTTGACTATGTACACAGTTGTGCTCTCTCTCACTTAAGCCATGCCCTCCCCAGTGCTGTAATAACTTTTGGAAGGGGCTTAAGTAAGAATTATAGAGTTTGAAAATGGAGACATGATTGCCCCTGGACCATGCTCATCGTATTTTACATGTGTTTCAGGTTTGGTTCATTTAAAAGAACCAGGATCATTCTACAACATTTGGTAAGTTTGGACTTCACTTTGCTGGCCTTATTACTTACAGTGTTTAACTTAACATGTTGTTATTATAGGGAAGTCAGGTAAAACAGGACTAACAGGTTTTTCTTACTCTTAGAGCATTATTATTCTTGGTTTTGTAATGTTATACTTGCTATCTCCTATGAAGTTTATGTATCAATATTATATAGCAAAAATATAGTTTTAGTTATACCACTGAACATGGGTAAGTTGAGTTGCTTGGACTTACATAATGAGTCTACAATGTAGACATTTAGTCTCTTTCAGCCTCCCTTTTGAGTAGTTAGGCTCATGAACCACAGTGCCTGCTAGTCTTTTGTTTTTAATATCCTTCCCTGAAGTTCTTATAGGTAAATACAAACATTTTTGCCTGAAAATGAATTTTAGTAAAAATTAATTTCAGCATTAAAAGTGCAACATGATTTTATAAAAGATGGATTGTTGCATTTTATTAGATTTTTGCTACATGCATGTTGTGTAGTTTGAACTGGCATATTCCAGTTAAGATTTTTCAGTTCTTTTTTTTTCAATATGGAGGATTGAGCCAGCCAGGTCCATGCTAGGCAAGCACTCTGCCAGTAGGTACCTCCAGTTATAATTCTCCAGTGTACCTAACTTCCTGTTTTACTTTCCACACTGTTCCTATGTGAGGTTTATAGGATTGTGTTTGTATAAAGAAAGGTGTTAAGACGAACTAATACAACAATGATACTTGCTCTAGACACTATGTTGGAAATGGACTTTATAGCTTGCGGAGGGGTAAGTAGGAGAAAATGAGGGAGGGGATAACAAAATTCAAAAGAAATGCACTCATTACCTCCCTTATATAACTGTAACCCCCTGTTCATCACCTTTATAATAAATATATAAAAATAAGTAAAAGGTGTTACGGTTGGTGGCACCATGAACTTTAGTGATTGTATGTAATGGATTCTTAGAAAATTAGTTAATTCCTATTCCTATAGGTGTTATATTAGTACTGTACGTTACATTAAGTATATAGTGTAAGCCCCTAAGTTAGTGTTCAGGAATCTATCTCTTCCCAATTCTGTAACATGCAAATCTGAAGTTTTATCACCTGGCCTCAAACTGCTTTTCCTGCTTATCCCACCATTATTCCTTTCCTCCACCAGCCATATTTCATTCATATTTAACACACTAACATTATCAAATATCAATTGTCTTTTGCCTAGCATGTACTGTTTCTTCTACCTAGTAGTTCTTGTCTCTCTTTTTCTTTACATACATCAAAGCCCAGCCCAGATGTCACTTTTTAAGACTTGTTATCTTTTCTTTGACTTTGTATTCTTAACACATAACAGAACTCAAATAATAATAATAAAGTAAAAACTTTAGGAGTATGTTATAGTCCAGGGAATTCCACGCTAGGGGATGAGGGGATTCTAAATCATGTAATTCACTCAGAAATAAAAATAAATAATTCAAAAGGTATGTGTAATTTACTTTGGAATTTGTTCACTTACAGTCTCCAAAACTTTTGAGATATGCCTAGCTATCCATTCCTTTTGTTATTAATATGAAAGATTTGCTATGAGCTTATGATGAAATATTTTCACTAAGTTTTTGTTTTTTGGGTTTTTTTAAAATCTGCACAGAGCATGTCTACACACTCGGCAGGCTTGGGAGAAGTGTTGTTGGAAAGGAAAGGTTGTGCAGGAGTGATAACACTAAACAGACCAAAGTTCCTCAATGCGCTGTCCCTGAATATGGTTCGGCAGATTTACTCCCAGCTGAAGGTTTGTCATTTTCTGAAAGCATTTATTTAGATTCTTTGCAACGTTTCTGGAATTTTATCAGAAGGAATTTCAGAACTCTCTTGCATATGCACCCTGACCCCATTGATTCTTGAGCCCTCAGTTCCTTCAAGTGTAATAATCATTGAATGCCCTTGGTGATAGGAAACCCTTTCTTCATGAGACAGCCCTTTCCAGAAGCTTTTAGGTAGCTGTCTGCCATTCTTTGTTCCTCTGACCTTTCAAACAGTGAACCTGGCTCTACTTTTGAGTATAAGTTAGCAGGTTTTAATCTCTTGCACATGACAGTCACCTTTTGGTTTCAAGACAATTCTTTTCAAAATACTTGCCTCTTGATTCTTTTATTCTATTTTTATTATTCATTTATTTTTTTGGTGGTGCTGGAGATTAAACCCAGGGACTCACAAATGCTAAACAATTGCTCTACTACTCAGCTCTACCTAGTGCCCCATCCTGCTTGTCTATTCGTCATCCTTACCAAATTCAAGTCAATTCCATATTTCATCAACATCGTAAGTTGTTTATTCTGTTATGTGCATATTTTTCTTAGAACAGAGCTCTATGACAATTGCTCTATCAGCAATCTTTGTGCTATTCACCAGACTTACAAATTTATGTAATCTATCATTAAGCCCTTATTTATTCATCTTGGGCTCAATTGGAACCATATACTGTAATGGGATATTATTAATATTAATCAATATTAATTGGCTTACTAATTTTGTGATGCCATGAAGAAATCTGATCACAAAGTACTCAAGCAGGAGCCTTTTATGGAATACACTCTTAATTTATCTCAGAAGAGAAAATGGAGTTCATTCCATGCTTAAGGAAATGAATGAGATCCACTCCTCTAGATATGTTTTATAAAACCATCAATGTATCTATACACATGTATGTATATGTACACATATGGATGTATCTTGAATGAGTTTATGTTTACAGTTTGCTCATACCATCTTCTTCTGTTTGAATAGAAATGGGAACAAGATCCTGAAACATTTCTGATTATTATAAAGGGGACTGGAGAAAAGGCTTTCTGTGCTGGTGGTGATGTAAGAGGTGAATTCCCTTCTCCTATATTAGTGATTTTTTTTTCTGATAAGAACTGACAAAGGGGCAGGGCACCTGTGGCTCCTGCCTGTAATCCTAGCTACTCAGGAGGCTGAGATCTGAGGATCACAGTTCAAAGCCAGCCCGGGCAGGAAAGTCCATGAGACTCTTATCTCCAATAAAGCACTAGAAAACCAGAAGTGACGCTGTGCCTCAAGTGGTAGATCACTCACCTTGAGCTGAAGAGTGTAAGGACAGAGTTCAAGCCCCATGACCAAAAAAAAAAAAAAAAGAACTGACAAAGGTAAATATTTGAGGATGTTTATAATTCATCTTATTTTCTAGAACCATTAAAGATAATAATTATTAAGAAATTAGAAAATAGAGACCTAACCTTTTGTTGTTAGTGTTAGAAAGTGAGGGGAATTGAGATTTTTTTTATTGCGAAGGTGTACGAAGGGTTACAGTTTAGAGATTTGTTTTTGACTTCACTGTACATGTAGTAAAGTTTAGATCTGAAACTCACATAATTTTGTCAAAGTAGTATAATCTGAACATAGTAAGTCTGAGAATGTAAATGGAAAAATGGACCCAAATTTTGTTTCTTCTGCTACTTACTACACAGATCACTTTTATGTGTGGGATTTATTCCTCACATACTAAGCAGGCAATTTTGTTGAGGATGACGTTGATTGTCTTATAATTCCATTCAGTGCTGACACTATCTAGGTGGGGGTAGTGTCCAGATCCCAAGATCAAGGGCTCAATTCTCAACATGGCTCCCTTCCCCTACACTTTAGATACCAATAGTTAAGACCCAAGTTTGTTTTGCCTATGCTCCTGACTCACTGGGTATAAACCCAACTTCCCATAAGCTACTTGTTGAATTTGGTTAGTTTGCTTGCATGGTTGTAGAAATCAAGAGAATGTACTGGTTTATTATAAGGGTATTTATTATAAAGGATACAGGACATTAACGTATAGAGCACAGGGAAAGATATGGGAAAAGAAGTGAGGAGCATCCATTAGCTGAACTACCCTGTTCAAGTCTCCAGACTCTATCCTTTTGGATTTTTATGGAGCCTTCATTGCATGAGCAATGGAGCATGGATAGCTACATGGAATTGTGACTGGATGAAAAGGGCATGATGAATGCTAATAGAGGAAGGAAGCCCGCTGCCTGCACATTCACATTCCTTTTGGCCTCTGTTCAACATTCCTTCTCCCAGGTCTGGTACAGGACTCCTCAAATGAGGGCATCTGCTCTGGACAAGTGAGGCCGAGAATGTCTTCATGACCAGCTCCAAGAGACAGCAGGAAAAATTCGAACATATGACTAGCTTTGGGGAAGCCTATGGCCTACCTTATAGCCTACCTTGGGAATTATGAAATATATGCCATAATACACCAGCATATCGAACAAAAATTTTTGCCTTAAAATGTTAACAATTGGTCTGTGTCTAAGTGTAATATGTCTGTAACATGGGCAGTTTAAGTGTGTTAAGCCCTTTTAGAACCTTCACTCCAGTACTTACCACAGTATTTTTAATCTGTTTGACTATATTGATTAGAAAACACTTTTTTGATTTGCAATGTGTTTCCTTCTTTCCTTCCATAGCAGTCTCAGAAGCTGCAAAGACAAAGCAGAATCTGGCTCAGGATTTCTTCAGAGAAGAATATTTACTGAACAATACTATTGGTAGGTATACTCTGTTGAGAGCATTAAAAATACAATGGAGAAATGGGGAGGACGGTATGATTGGTTAAAATAGGCACTCTTATTGAAACTTTTATGTACAATGTATTGGGCATAAATAAAATTGGTTGAACTTTCTGACTGCTTATTCCAGAAGAATTACACTTTAATTTTGGTAGACTCTACTTGTATTTGTTATAAAGTTAATATTAAAATAGGGATTCAACTGTGGATAGGGATGGGAGCGAAAAGCTGGAAGAGAGTGAGAGAATGGGTAACATTGTCCAAAAAGAAATGTACTCATTACCTGACTTAAGTAACTTGTAACATCTCTGTACATCACCTTATAATAACAATAAAAATTAAATTTAAATAAATTAAAAAATAGCGATTTCTGATCATATATCTAGCTTTGTGGGAAACAAAATCTTGGGGCTCAGCTTTCTATGTAAAATGAATCATTTCTTAATTCTTAAGGAACTCCACAATGAAAAAATTTTTATGGTCAAAGTTGTAGGTTTCAATGGAAGCAAAGTTTTGAAGGTTTCATATCTCCTTGTAGCAAGAGGGTATTATTACTTTGTTCCCTATTTGTTAAGAGTGCTTTGTTTTGTCTGGTTGTTTATCAAGTGATGGAACATCTACTTTCTTGGATTTTTTTTCTCTCCTGGGCAGAGGGCTTGTGTTCTTATGAGTTCTAAAATCAACCAGTGAAGTTCTTCTAGTTTTCATTGCAAGTGGAAGAGCTCCTAACTGAAATTTTATTCATTTAGCTGATTGGCTAGCTCATAATCTTTAACTATTGTTTCCACTCAACTATTGGCTTCAAGTTTCTTTTGTGTTCCTGACACCTGGGGACTTTCCTTCATTGATGTGAAATTGGATATAAAAGTAGAAATTGCTTTTTCTGTAATTTCTATGGGTTATGAGTAGGACTGGGGTACAGGGCAAGTTTCCCACTTAAGCTCAGTGAGCCAAACTGAATGGACATCTGTCTGTTCTTTACATCCAAAACTGTGCCAATCTTTCTTAATTAATAAGCAAAATGTTGGACTGAAAATGTTGGCTCCAGTGGGGGGCAGGAGGAAGAAAAGAAAAGAAAACCAATTGTGTACATAGACATTGGTGCCTTATTAAGGCAGAATTTACTTCTCAATAGCTAAAACAAAACATTCTTTTATTTCCACTTGAAAGTTGAGTTGTTAAATGATAACAAATAATCTGTATTGTGCTTAGATTAACATCTAAAATTGCATATTTATTTATGAATATTAATATGTTTTATAAAAGTTTCCTTGGTAAAATAGATATATATAATGTGTTTTTCAAACAAAAAGGTAACTATTTTAAATATTACAACTAACATTATAGCTCTATTTCTTTTAGGCTCTTGTCAGAAACCATATGTTGCACTTATTGATGGGATCACAATGGGAGGTGTAAGTAGATGCTACTCTTTTCATTGATGTGAGTTATACTCAAAACAAGCTAAAATTATTAAACAGAAGTGAAGAATATAATACAATATAAGCCATTGAAACAAAATCATATGTGATTTGGAGTTTAATCCAATTATTTTGAATTGTAATTCAATTACAGTGTATAATATTTTAATTTTTTAAATTAGGTAGCTTGCCAGAGTGTTTGTACTTTTTTTTACCTATAGGACCTTTTTCTTGTGTTGGAAATCAAACTCATGGTCTTGCGTATTCTAAGAATCAATACACTACCACTGGAATATATTCTCAGCTGTTGTTGTTTTTGTTTTTCTTTTTTTAAATTTTAGGTGGTATTAGGGTTTGAACTCAGGACCTATACTTGCTAGGCAGGCACTCTTAACAGTTGAGCCATACCCCCTAATCCTCTTTTGCGTTTTTTTTTCCCCCTTCAAATGAGATCTCAAGTTATTTTTCTGGAGTGGGCCTTGGACCATGATCCTTCTACCTACAGCTCCTGAGTAGCTCTGGTTACAGGTGTATACCACCACACCTGGCTTATTTATTGAGATGTATGTCACAGTAACTTTTTGTCTGACTGGCCTTGAACCACAATCCTTCTCATGTCCATCTCCTGAGTTGCTGGGTCCACAGGCATGTTAAGTTTTTCTAGGCTTTTAATGGTTGGCTAATCATAGCTAGTACATAAAACTTTACCAGAAATGCTTAAAGATTTTGGGACAGGAATTCACTGTGTAGCCCAGGTTGGTCTGAACTTATTATGAAGCTAGTCTGGCCTTGTACTCATGATCCTGCTTGAACCTTTTGGTTTCTGAGATCATACAGGCATATATCACCAGGCCTTGGTTAGTGCTTTTAATTTATATGAAATTCTTTAAAATGGTATTTCTGCCCATTGACAAATCATTTTTTTTATTGTGAAAATACCATTTAGAGGAGTTACAATTACATGGGCAAGATAATGAGTACATTTCTTTTTTTATTTTTTTTATTGTGAAAATACTGTACAGAGGAGTTACAATTACATGGGCAAGATAATGAGTACATTTCTTATCAAGCATTGTTGCCTCCTCCTTTGTTTCTTTGTTTCCCCTTCCTATCCCTTCCCATCTCTCTGCCACCCCCGCCAAAGTTGTAAAGTTCGTTTTTTGACATAACGACTTGTACATCTCATTGTTGCAATGGGTCCACCTGTATCCCTATTTAAATAATTTGTTTTTTCCCTTCCCCTCTCCAAATTATACCAACATCAAATACAGCGAAAACAGGGATTATACCATGCAGGAGGGACATACAAAGCAACAAAGAAATCATCTTATAAATATGTTAGCAACAATAGCAAGAAAGAAAAAAACCACTTGTGTCCTTATCTTGGGGTTCATTTCACTTAACATCACTTATCTGATGGTTTCTGCTTGTTTCAGACATATACTAGATATTGCAAATAAGGGAAACCATGGGACCTATGTTTCTTTGGGCCTGGCTTGCTTCACTTAATATAATTTTTTCCAAGGCTTTCCATTTCCTGACAAATGGGACAATGTCATTCTTTCTGATGGAGGCATAGAATTCCATTGTGTATATATACCACATTTTCTTGATTCATTCATCTACTGATGGGCATCTGGGTTGGTTCCATATCTTAGCTATGGTAAATAATGCTGCAGTAAACATAGTTGTGCTCGTAGCTTTAGTATGGTTTTGTTTGTGATCATTTGGGTAAATGCCCAAAATTGGGATTGCTGGGTCATAGGGAGCTCTATGTGGAGTCTTTTGAGGAACCTCCGTACTTCTTTCCAAAATGGTTGAACAAGTTTACACTCCCACCAACAATGCAGTAGAGTTCCCTTCTGTCCACATCCCCTCCAGCATCTGTTGTTATTAGAGTTCTTGATTATAGCCATTCTAACTGGGGTGAGGTGGTATCTCAATGTTGTTTTGATTTGCATTTCTTTTATGGCTAGGGAGGTTGAGCATTTCTTCATGTGTCTATTGGCCATCCTTCTTTCCTCTTCAGAGAAGTTTCTCTTTAAGTCTTTAGCCCACTTATTTATTGGGCAGTGGTTTCTTTGAGAATTTGTTGTTGGAGGATTTTAATTTTTTGAGTTCCAGGTATATTTTAGACATGAAACCCTTATTTGTTGTATGGCTAATGAAGATTTTCTCCCAATCTGTGGGCTTTCTGTTGATCCTGCAAGCTATGTCCTTTGCCATGCAGAAGCTCTGCAATTTCATGCAATCCCATTTGTCCAACCTTTCTTTGTTTTGTTGTGTTTTTGGGTCTCTATTAAGAAAATTTTGGCCTGCGCCAAGGAGACCTAGGGTTTTTCCTATTCTATCCTGTAATGTTTTCAAGGTGTTTGTTTTGACTCCAAGGTCTTTGATCCATTTGGAGTTGATTCTGGCGCAGGGTGATATATAAGGATCCAGCTTTAGTTTTCTACAAGTAGATAACCAATTGTCAAATCATTTTTGCTTTGCCTCTGTTATTATACAGAAATCTAACTGGCTAACATGAAATAATTTTAGAGCAAGTGGTGAATTGGATGATCCTGAGTATAACAAAGACAATCCTTTAAAGAAGAGAGTGGTCAGAAAGGGGGCTACATGGCGAGGTGGTGGATTGAGTTGATCGTAGAATGATGGTGATGAGGAGAAAAAGTAACTTCTGTTCTGACCCAGCCATCATGGCTGATGCTGCTTGAAGATGGTCAAGAGGGACACATCTATTTGTCAAAGCTATACAATGTCACAGGAACTTCTGAAATGAAACTGTAGTTTAATATTTATTTTCAATGCAGAACAGATGGCTGAGTAAAAGAATGGATGGACAAGAGTGATATGATCCAATGGTAATAAGTTAGAGGCAAATTAGGAAGGTCTGTTTGTACATATTCTTTTTTTTTTTAATTGTACAGATTCTTGTCAGCCACTCTAACATTCCATTCTGTTTTCTCTGGGCATAAAGCAGGCCTTTCACATAGGGGTGAAGTGCTTTTAGTAGAGATAGATCAGAGAATTCCTTTGGTATCAGCCCTACTTAGGAAGGGCTGAAATTCAGATAATGACCTCTAAAATATATACAAGAGATAGGACTTAGGTATGCAGGTTGTACAAGATCAGTGGGTGAAGTTCTAAAAATTCTACTGACTCAATATTTATTTAGAAAGGAAGAAGTCTCTCCTCTTACTCTTGTAAAACCACCTTCAGTGAAGCCTCTTGGGTACTAAGAATTGGCTTAGATCTTGCACATCATTTGGAAAGAGATTCTACTAGCAGGTGTCTAGTGAGAAAGCATCATCAAGAGCAGGCAATGACTGTCTTCCAGTTGGTAGATACTGTCCATGGTTTTGTTGTTCTTCTATTTTCAAGGAAGTGCTAACTTAGGGATATTAAAAGCTCTGGAGTGTCCGTAATTGGTGGTTTATGCCTATAATCCCAGTACTTGGGAAGTGGAAGTTTGGGTTACATAATGAGGCCCTGCTTCAAGAAAAGAGATATAAACACAAAATACTGTATGAAGAAAGTTCTTCAGAACAGGGGAAAAGAAATAACTGGAAGTACTGCTGTATAACTGCTTTGTGGATATATAAGGAATGAGGAAAAGATGAAAGCAAAAGCAATAAGCATAACCAATAGCATGTAAGAAAATGTGGCCCCAATTAAACATGAAAGAAACCCAACAAGAACATAGCAATCTCAGATGTCTTGAGTAGAACTGAATAAGTGTAATCTTCTTCCCACTGGTTTTCTTTCTGTATTTACTGAAAAGTGCACGAATAACTTTCTAAATAAAAGTATACTTTATATCAGCCCTTCTAGTCAGAATTCTACAAATTAATGCTTTTTACAATGCTTTGAGTGGAATGAGCAAAGAAATCTTATGGTCAGACAGCACTCATTCGTGAGCTCAGCTTGGCAGCAAAAGCAGGTAATTTTTGTAGACTGAGCTAAGGGGAAAAGTAAAATTTGCATCATTTGGGCATGGTCTTAATTAGTTGGTTTCCTGTGATCGGCTGAAACATAGATGCTTACTAAAGTATACTAAGGTTGAGTTTTGTTATAGTTTGTTACACAGGTACTCAAGATACAGACTCAGACCAATAACCAGCTAATTTAACAAACTAAACACAGGATAAAATGAGGCAAATAGGCTTTAATAAAAAGTATGAATAATGATTATTTTGATTTTGGTCAGTAATTTTTTTCTTCTAATGTAGCAAATTTAGCAGTCCAAAAGATGGCGCTACAGAACTTCATTTTTACCCCATCACTTTTTTTTTTCTGTAGAAAGTATTTTTCTCCAGCATTATTTTAATGTTTCATTATCCATCACACAGCATTTTATAGAGGAGAAGGCTATATTCTATTGTTGCAGGTTTCTGAAATTCAAATATATACTCAGTATTTTGGTATATAGTAAAATAACAATGAATGTTACTAAGTGGTTCTCTACATAGTTGATCAAAATTCTGTAAAATTATGGCGTTTTAGTGTATTTGTTTCTAGAGAGATACTTAAAATAATACTTCATTTTCTTTCCAAGAAAAAAAAGTATTTAAATTTGTTGGCTTTCCCTTTAAGCAGTTTTTTTTTTTTTTTTGAGTCTGGTCGTGGGGCCTGAACTCTGGGCCTGGGCGCTGTCCCTCAGCTCTTCAGCTCAAGGCTAGCGCTCTACCACTTGAGCCATAGTACCACTTCTGGCTTTTTTTCTTTTTGCTTATGTGGTGCTGAGGAATCCAACCCAGGGCCTCATGCATGCAAGGCAAGCGCTCTACCACTGAGCCACCTTCCCAGCCCTTAAGCAGTTTTTGAAGTTATGTATACTGAACTGGATTTAAAGAAAACTTGTTTCCCTCCTCCAACCCTCCCCCCACCTTTAAATTTTATAAAGAAGACAGTATTGACTCCTCCAAGCCAACTCAAATTATGGGTGTAAAGTGGACTTGTTTTTGTGTTTCTCAAAGTACCTTTAAGTTGCTCTAACAGAAGGATTGCAATTGTAGACAAACAAGATATGACACACCAAATAGATCACTTTGTCATAGGACTATTTGAGAAACAGTAGGAACAGGAAAAGTTCTGAAAACTGTACAAGTTATCCTTTTCTAAGGAAAGTTATACCATAAGAAAAATCTGTATTTGTAAGGGAGTCTCTCTCTCTGTCTGTCTTTCTGTCTCCTCCCTCCCTCCCTCTCTCTCTCTCTCTCTCTCTCTCTTTCTCTCTCTCTCTCTCTCTGTCTCTCTCCCTCCCTCTCCCTCCCTCTCTCTCTCTCTCTCTCTCTCTCTTTCTCTCTCTCTCTCTCTCTGTCTCTCTTCTCCTCTAGGAGAGGGATGCCTGCATCACCTGAAATACCTACCTGTGGAGAAGACACCAATGTTTATCCTGTAAAACAAACATGACTCTTGTTTTCCATCCTTTTCCTGCACATCTTCCTATAACTTGTCTCCCTATATCTTTCTTTAGTTGAAGAGACTATATAAACTAGAGTTCTAGGCTGCTTCTTGGAGACGTCCAACTTTCCTATTTATACCTCCCATGTACACCTGCTTATTTTCTCTCTTTATTGACCTGTCTTCTGTAATGGAGGTTCCAGCTAAAAACTCAGGGTAGAAGAAAATAATTTTTACCCTTTTTTCATGATCAATAATGAAAATAGTTGGGAAGTATGTTTTAGGAAGGGATTGTTACAGGGATAAAGCTCAGCTCTGAGGCTGCCAACAGACTCAGCTGCCACCTGTCCCCACATGCAGAAGAGATGAGCAGTGCTGGAGAGCAAGAAAGGAGCTTTAGTCAGTGATCACCTTGGGAAGATCAAAGGGGTTCAGTGACCCCAGGTCTGTTTCCAAGGCGCTGACAGGAATTTTGAGTTGTATAGCAAAGGAAACAAAGCTAGGGGTTGGAAGTTAGCACAGGTTATCTTGGTCAAACCAGTGGACTACTTGGTTATTGCCTTAGTTCTGGTTTGGGGAAGTTATATTGGGGTGATATATTCTACAAGTCTCACCATACTTTGGGGATGATTTCAGTCCCTTGTCATAGATGTTTACCCATCAGTTCTGCTGGTTTTGTTACTCAGAAGAAAGACTCAGAAGGCAAAAAGTTAAAGAGGCAAAAGAGAGCTAGAAAGGGACAAAATGGAGTTAGCTAGGCTTGTGGCTGAACTCTTTCTTTCTGTATGTTGTGATTGATTGGGAATGGTAGTGGGATTAGAAACAGTGAGCCTGTACGGTTCCCAAATGGTTTTATAGGACATAGACCAACCACATAGAATGTGAGCCATTAAATGGGAGCTTTTCAATCAGATTATATTTAGCTACTGATGAGTGTTACTTGAGACATGTCCTTTTTTATGAAAAGAATGAACAATCCTCTAAGATAAAAATATGTTAATGTCTTGCAAAGGTTTGTTAGAATTGGTACTCTTTGGTTTGAAGTGACTTTGTTACTGCTAATGACAATTGAAAATAAGAAAGCTTTCTTTATATTGTCATGAAGGTTTTTCTTAAAAGCATTTAATAGAATCTAGGGCTTAATGAAACCTGAGAAGGGATGAAATAATTTTGTGAACTCAGTTAATATTTTTAGGGGAACTTTTGAATTTCTTCCCTTTCCAATCCCACATATTTTAAATCTTTTAAAAAATAGTCACTTTAAAATTGTTTTAAGAAATGAAAAAAATGCATTAGCTGAGATATTAGTAACCTAGCAGAAGCTGTAAGAGGAAATATAAAAGGAATTTCTAAGCATATAGTCCACATACTTCCTTTTCATTTGTTTTTATTCAGTGTTGTACTTTCTCCAAATGTGGAATTCATAGCTAATTAAATTTGGGGAGGGGAAGGGGAATGAATAACAAAATACTGAAACAAGGACACAGTGCAACAGTGATACTCACGAGACACTATGTTGGAAATGAACTTTACAACTTGGGTTGGGGAGGAGTGGGGGAGGAAAGGAAGGGATAGTAGGAGAAAAACAAAGTTCATCAAGAAATGTAGTCATTACCTTAATCATGTAACTGTAACCCCTCTGTACAGCATCTTTACAATAAAATGCATTTTTAAAAAAGAGTAGGGAGAAGTAAGGAGAAGGATTAGAGCAGAGACAATATTGATTGTTAAGACCTGGAGATCTAGCTGTGAGGCAATTCTTCTTTTTTTTTTTTAATATTTTTTTGGTCGGCCGTGGGGCTTGAACTCTGGGCCTGGGCGCTGTCCCTCAGCTCTTCAGCTCAAGGCGAGTGCTCTACCACTTGAGCTACAGCGCCACTTCCGGTTTTCTGGTGGTTTATTGGAGATAGGAGTCTCACGGTCTCTCCTGCCCAGGCTGGCTTTGAACTGCGATCTTCAGATCTCAGCCTCCTGAGTAGCTAGGATTACAGTCGTGAGCCACCAGCGCCCGGCTGTGAGGCAATTCTTCTGAATCCTGGGATCCATAGAAGACAACTGAAAAACTGCTAATTTAGCTCAACATTTTCTTATAAATTCTTAGCAATACATTTCTGAAAAGTTGAGAATAAAATGCAAGGAAAGGGCTCTTAAAATAATATAGATGAACCAAGTGTTACGGTACAGACATGTAAACACATCTATCTAGATGGGAGGTACAAAAAGGAGTATTGTGGTTTGAGACCAGTCTAGGGGTGAAAGGGAGTTATGGAGACCCTGTATCATAAAACAAGTTGAGAATGGTGGTGCATGCCTGTAATCTGAGGTACACATGGTGTGGAGGAGGTGTGCAGTAGAGCATCACAGTTTGCACTGGGCAATGTGCAAGACCCTAATTGAGAAATAATCTAAAACAAAGATAGCGAGCATGACTCAACCAGTTGAGCATTTGCCTGGCAAGTGTCCCTAAGTTCAAAACCCAGTGCCACCCTTCCTCCCAAATGTAAGGAAATTATCAGTGTAACTAGTGTTTTATTTTTATAAGAACTGTGAGATTTCATTATAAAGTATGTACAATCTCATTGGGGTTAATATTTTCAGTTGACTGTGTCCTAACATAGTACCTAAAACATAATTCTGCTGTCTATATAAGGAGACTCTAATATGGTAGATATAACTGATAGGTGGTGGCATAAAGATGTAGTGACCAAAGAATTTTATTCATTTCCATGTTTATGAACATGATCTATTAAATTTTAAGTAGTATAGCACAAAAAGTTTATGCAAAATTATGTATATGTCTAAGTATTTTCTTAAAGAAAGGCTTGGTAGGGCTGGGAAGGTGGCTCAGTGGTAGAGTGCTTGCTTTACATGCATGAGGCCCTGGGTTCGATTCCTCAGCACCACATAAGCAAAAAGAAAAAATTCAGAAGTGGCGCTGTAGCTCAAGTGGTAGAGCGCTAGCCTTGAGCTGAGAGCCGAGGGACAGCACCCAGGCCCAGAGTTCAGGCCCCATGACTGACCCCCCCCAAAAAAAAAAGAAAGGCTTGGTAGTTTTAACTATTTGCAAGTGACTAAACTGAGTATGAAAGCATTTGAATTGAGGCACTTTTAATGAAAAACTAGAAGACTCAAATAGAACTGAAACCCTTTATATTTAGCTAATGCTTACCAAACTCCTGTTGAGAGCAAATACACATTTTAACTTACTTTACTCTGTGATGTCAGTGATAGAGTAGTGGTTCAAAAGAATTAAGAATGAGAAGAACTACAAGAATAAGAAGTTCTGAGTGAGGAGAAAGAGCATAATAATGCAGGCAATTACAGGGATAAGAGCAAGCTCAAGCTTATGAACTTTGTCTTCATGGACTCCTCATAAGACGATAATAATACATACCTTTTTAAATAACATGTAAGTTTGAAGTAGATTCTCAGTCAAATCTTTTAGTAACTGATTTTAAGGCCTCATGAAGTGTTATGAGAAAAGTGATAAAATATGTAAGTAAATAAGATAGGTTCAATATATATTTATTGGACTAGCTTGTGATGGTTATTATTTATGCTGCCAATAAACAACACTAAGTTGTTCTGGGCAGAGTCAGTGTTTTTTGGTATGTGTTAATGAATTTCATCACCACACTTTCTTGTGCACATAATATACTCTGATTACACTCACTTTGCCCCATTATCATGTCTTAAACTGCATCTATTTTGAAGTGACAGAGTTAGGGCAAAGAGTATATGGTTACAACAAATCAATTTCAAATATCAAGGATTCCTTATGTTTTTCATTCAGAGAGCTCATTTGAAATTTTGTGGCTTAGAGCTTTCCTCCAACCTATCCTTTGTAACACATTCTGGTGGGAAATAAATATATTTTATTTGCTTTATGATATTTGTGGGTTTATGCTTTTAATTTCTGCAATACTGTTAAGCCAAAATCTTTTTTCTTATTTCCGTAGGGAGTTGGTCTCTCAGTTCACGGACAATTCCGAGTGGCTACTGAACGGTCTGTTTTTGCAATGCCAGAAACAGGACTAGGTAAAATACCAGAAAGTTTTCAATTACTTACAAGCAGTTTGTTCCTTTCATCTACTTTGGATTTGTTTATTGTTGTTATTGTTTGAAAAATTGGAGCAGTGCTAATGTGAATGCTAATTAATTATTACCCTCCTGATCCTCCCTCCCCCCAGGCATCATCATCTGTCCAGTGCCTATGAATGATTACTTTTGCTAGTCTGACTAGTGGGGAAACGCATTGTCTCAGCCTTCTTGTGGATTCCCAGTTCAGTTTCTCCTAATCTTTTCCTAGTCTCATGAAGTTGCCTCATACACATGTATTGCCCATTTCTCAGATACCCAGAGTTCATATTCTCTCTCTGTCTCTGTCTCTCTCTTCTCTCTTCCCTCTCTCCTCCTGTCTTTCTGTTTCTCTCTCCCCTCTCTCTGCTGCACTCTCTCTTGCTATCTCCTCCTTAGTACACTTTTCTGGTAATTATAGATGCCCGGGTCTCTCTGGATTCTTAACTTCATTTATCAAATGAAGGATTATGCCAGGCCTGGAAACTCCCAAGGCATTAAACTGGAGCTATTGTACCTTGCTTGTCTTCTGATACTTAGAGATTATTTTCCTTTATTGTCTGATGTGCAGTGTGCACATTGGTTTATATATTTTTGTGGTTCTAGGGAGCAGACCAAAGGTCTTGCAGATCCTAGGCAAGTACTCTACTCCTTAGCTGTACTTCTAACCCTTGGTTTTTTTCTGTTGTTTGTTTTGTTTTGTTTTGTTTATTTTTTTGCCAGTCCTGGGGCAAAACTCTGGGCCTGGGCACTGTCCCTTGGCTCCTTTTGTTCAAGTCTTACATTCTGCCACTTTGAGCCACAACACCACTTTTGGCTTTTTCTGTGATTAATTGGAGATAAGAGACTCATAGACTTTCCTGTCCAGTCTGGCTTTGAACCACGATCCTCAAATCTCAGCCTCCTGAGTAGCTAGGATTATAGGTGTGAGCCACAGGCTCATGGCACCCTTGGGTTTTTGCTACAGCATCTCACTATGCAGTACAAACTGGCCTTGAATTTATGCTTCTCCTGCTCTGCTTCTCAGGTGCTGGGATTAGAGGTGTGTGCTACCATGCTTGCCATGTGTCTGTTTTGGTAGTTGTTTCAGGCAGGGATGTAATCGTGGTCCCTGGTAGACTGTTTTGCCCATGGTGTAATTTTTCTGGATGGTCATGTTAGGTTGGATGGTTAAGGAGACAAGCTGAGGAAATGATAGGAAGGAGCTAGTTTAAGTAAGGCCTGAGAATAGAATGTGTGGCATTGAGAAAAGTTGGCTCAAAAACCCAAAAGTGAGAATGAACCTTTTCAGCAAATCAAACGTGCAAGTGGGTCTGAATCTAGGGAAAGAGTGATGGAATGTGCTCTTGAAGAGACACAGCCACCTCCAGCAGTGAGTTTGGTAAGAAACCATGGGAGATTTGTGTAGTAGGGAGTGACACAGTCTACTTTTAGACCACCATTTGGTGCTTTGAAGATAATGTCTTGTAAAGGTGCCCTAATATTAACAGTGAGATTGGTTAGGAGGTCCTTACACCAAGCTAGAACTACATTGTCTGGTACTTAGCCACTAGCTACCCATTGCAAATTTAAACTTTTAAGTAAAAATCTTCTCCAGTTGCATCACCCATATTTCATCTGTTTAAAGGCTACATACGGCTGGTGGCGACCTCACTGGACAGCAGAATATTCTTATCAGCGCAGCATATTGTACTGGACAGTACGGAGCTAGAGAAAGGAAATTCCAGTTTGAAATAGTGTGGAGGAATAACATTGAATAGGAGGAATAGACTTGGAAAACATTACGGGAGTTAAATAGCTCACTCATACATGGAATCCTAGATGACTCCCAAGTATTTATTTGTGCTACTCAATAGTTAAGGCTGATCAAGGAAGGTACATTGTAGTGTGAGCATGTGGTTTAGGAGATACTTATTAGCTATAGTTTTACCTACAAGGCAGATGTAAGAGTGTGATATTCAAGGGGAAAAGTGTAACTGGTTTTAGCAGTGAATAATTTGCTAGGCTGCCATACTTAATAAGGCTCTGTCTGTGCATAACCATATTGTAGTTATGAATATTGGAAGGATATATGAACTTTGGAGGGACACAGTTCAGTCTATAACAAGACTATTCATCATGTAGATGTTACTTAAAGCTAGAAGATCTAAGGAAAATGTAAACTCAGGGAAGAGGAAGTCATCTAATATCAAACTTGGACTCTGTAACATTTGACAGTCAATCAAAAGAGGAAGAGCCAGCCAGGGAAACTAGAAAAAAACAGCCACTGGTAGTGGAGGCAAGGGTAATTGGGAGAATATAATGACCTAGAAGAGAGCATGTTTCAGGATAAGAGGGTGTTTTCACTTGGGCAGTATACTGCCAAGCTGAACCCCTGGACAGGTTGGACAAATTAAAAACAAAGCTGAGTGACTGGAGTATCTTGAGTAGTTAAATATGTAATAGGCCCTGGAAGATTTTGAATTGGTAAGCGTGATTGTTTTAATTTAAGGGAAACCATGGAAAGGTTTTAAGGAGTTGAATGCAAGGAATCTGATCAAGATTTGTGTTTGACAAAGATCACTCTGGAGGGTAATCAGTAGGATGTTGTAGGTTCTGGTGAGGATAATGGGTGTCAGTCTGGATGATTTTTCTCTTTGTGGAGGTGAGTAATGGTAGAAATTAGGGAGAGGTTGGTTCAACTTCAGACCTTCTGGTTTGATGTACTAAGATCTCCACTTTCAGTAGCATTCTATTTACTCTTTAATTCTAGGAATTTCTTAGCAATTAGAACCTGAAAGAATTTAAAGATTTATGCTCATATTTATGCTGCCAGTTAGGAAAAGAACAAGTGCAAAAGATTTTATTACTTAGGAACTTACTCATTCAATAGAAGTAATGGTTATTGTATCAGTCTTCATCTACAATATTACAAAATTAAGTGATTTAAATGGTAATTTGCATATAATAGTCCTTGGACTGAATGTTTTACTATATGTATTATATTAATTAGTGATAAGAAAATTTAGGTAGCATTATTGATTACTTATACTATGCAAAATATTGTGCCATCTGACAGTTTATTGACTTCTACATGAAATAAGCAGATTTTGAAAAATGTTAATACTAATTTAGCACAATTTATAGCAAGTTTTTTGTACTGGTTGTACTGTGTAGTACCTAGCTTAATACTCTTTGCCATACTGATGAGAACTCCAGAGAGAAATGAATAGGTAAACGAAAAATGTATGTTCATCTTTATTTGAGTCATCGTTAATCACTTTTTGTTATATTTAATTACAGGACTATTCCCTGATGTGGGTGGAGGTTATTTTTTGCCAAGACTTCCAGGAAAACTGGGCTACTTTCTTGCATTAACAGGATTCAGACTAAAAGGAAGAGATGTGTACAGAGCAGGAATTGCCACACACTTTGTAGATTCTGGAAAGGTAACTGGGTGTTTGTTTTGTATGAGGAAAATGTTATGGGTGGTTGAGACCCCAAGGTAGATGTGTGTGTGTGAATCCTTGACCTTCTGAGAGAAGGTGTGTAAGCATCTTGATTCTCAGTTTTCCCTATGTAAAATGAAAGGAACCTTTTATTTTGTAAGAATATCCTTCCTTCCTTTTTCTCTTTCTCTTTCTCTTTTTCTTTCTTCCTTCCTTCCTTCCTTCTCTCCTTCCCTTCCTTCCTTCCTTCCTTCCTTCCTTCCTTCCTTCTTTCCTTCCTTCCTTCCTTCCTTCCCTCCTTCCTTCCTTCCCTCCTTCCCTCCTTCCTTCCTTCCTTCCTTCCTTCCTTCCTTTTCTTTCTTTCCTTCCTTCTTTCATTTTTTTTGTTGGTTGTTGGGCTTGAACTCTGGGCCTGGGCGCTGTCCCTCAGCCAACAGGCCACTTCCTGTAAGAATATTCTTGAAGAATTCTTCTGTTTCTAAGTTTTCTTAGTGCAGTTCATATAATTGCATTGCAAAATATGTTTTTTGTGACTTTTTAAAGCATGTTTGCTTCAAGAAGATTGCATGTTATTTATCTGCCTGTTTTGTTTCATCATTTTCTTTTTCTAACTAGATGGCCAATGTTCTTAGCACTGGATAGTGATGAAGAGTATGCCGATAGATAGGCCTTAATTTTAGTCCTTTCTTGAATTTAACTTTGGCTTCCAAAATGAGGAATTAGTGTTATCATCATAGTTCAAGCTTCTAATATTATATGTAATATCAGGAAGTGCTAAATAATGTGAGGTGATTTTATCCCAGAGTCTCAGACAAAGATCTGTGATTTCTTCTACTTCCTCTGACTTAGTTTTTTTCTTGATGAACAGGCTTATCTCACCTCTGAACCACATAAGTGTGTGCACCAGCTGGCGGGCCTGTCCTGTGTAATGGTCTCTATCTGTGGAGCTATAGGGTGAACTCTACTTCCCAGGAAGTACATAACTTCACATGAATATCTGATCTTGAGGACATGGCATTTAGAATAGTGGAAGGACTATTATAAAAGTTGAATTAGAAAATTTATGTTATATGCGTAGTGCAGTAACTGGCCTATATTAAGAATTCAGCTGGGCACTGGTGGCTCACTCCTGTAATCCTAGCTACTCATGAGATCTGAATTTCAAGGTTCAAAGCCAAGCCTGGGCAGGAAAGTCCTTGAGACTCTTCTCTCCAATTAACCACAAGAAAACCAGAAGTGGCACTGTGGCCCAAAATGATGGAATGCTAGCCTCCTGGACAGCACCCACTCTCTACGTTCAAGCCGCTTGGCCAACAACAACAACAACAAAAAAAGAATTCAAATTTTAATTATTTTGATACTAGAGATTACTCTGGCTTTTGGACTATTATATGAATCTCTAAAGGCTACTAACAAATTATAAAGTTCTTTACTCTCATGTATCCCCTCTGGCCTGCCATTGAAGTTAAAACATTTAGATAGTATAAAATGCATTGTTTGGACGCTAATAGAATTCTCTTCACAAACTTTATAAATTGGCAGTGAACATTTTGTATTTTAATGAGCCTTAGATTTTTCTCACATTATTATAGATCCTGTAAAATGTGCGAAGTGCACATTTGTTACAAGTCCCCTCTATTTGGCTGAAATTTCAGCTCTCTCTCCATGTTTTGCCTATCCTTAGCTACACTGAGTAAGCAACTGTCTGATCCTTACCCTTAGCAAATGTGGGCCCTCCACTGTCCACTCTGGGGACACCTTTAGTATGGTGGATTTAGTTAGTGTAAGAGAGAGAGCTGATGCATAGTTCTCACTTTTCTTCAGCTTGTCCAATGATAGTGTCTGTAGCAGATAAATGGCCCATTTGGGGGCCTATAATAAATAAAAAAAGAGAGTGGTACACATTAAGGATAGTGTATGAAAAAAAAGAAGAGCTTTCCTGTAAGAAAATACCAGAATTGTTTCATATTTACTGATGTTAGGGTGTGTATTGTCAGGAAAAAGCATTCCACATAGAATAAAAAAACAAGGACAGGAAAACCTCAGCTATTTTGAAAATAGTGAATGGTCCCATTTAGTTGTAAGTTAGGTATATAAGAAAATAGAAAGGTAAGTGGATTGTATATGGTGTTAGGCAGGGAGCAGAGTAGCCACTAGACATGTGATTTTTATAAGTCAGACCTTTGGTTGCAATATACTTTGGATATCTTTTATCTGAAATGCTTGGGACCAGAAGTGTTTCGGATTTCAGACTGTAGATACTACATTTTAAGTGCCATCTTGGTTCATTCCTTCCAAGGCAGCATTTTCTGCCTTCAATCCAGTTTATTTCAATGACCCAGCTGAAGAGAGAGTATCATAATTTTAGACAAGAATTCTATCAAAAAGCTTTTAGCCAGTGTGGTGGCTGATGCCTGTAATCCAGCCACTCAGGAGACGTCGCCTCAGTGATCTGGAGGATTCAGGTATATGGCCAGCTCAAGAAAAAAGTTAGCAAGACTCTATCTTCCCAAAAGGAAAAAAAGCAAAACCAAACAAGCTAGGTGTGATGGTTCATGCCAGATGTCCCAGCTACTCAGGAGGTGCAGGGAGGGGTATCAAGGTCCAAGGATGGCCTGAGAGAAAATGCAAGACCCTGTCTAAAAGACGGGATTGGTGCCAGGGCTCAGATATCTCTCAGCCTAACAAGTAGGAAGCTTTGAGTTCAAACCCCAGTACCACCAAAAATAAAAATCATAAAATAATTAGGAGAAGAAAAGCTTTCTGTGTTTTTATGGTGTTTCAAATCTGTTTTTCTTTTCTCCCCTTTAGATGTCCATGTTAGAGCAAGATTTGTTAGCCTTGAAATCTCCTTCAGCAAAAAATGTTGCAAATGTCTTAGCAACCTACCATGCCGAGGTAATCTTGTCAGTGTTCTAACCTGAAGGTTTTCATTTATGGGGAAAGAAAAGTGATTAAAAAATTAATAGTTGAGAAACATTATACATGTACTGGGGATTTTTTTTACTTTAAAGCATGGAGGGAGGGTCAGCCCTCCACACCCCTTAGCATTGCTGTCTGAAAAGATGACATTTTAGTGTGCAGCTGCACAGCTTGCCTTGTCATTAGCCTTGGAAGGGATTTTTACAACACACTGCAGTTTTGTACTGGAGGCCCAGTGTTCACATTATTTTTGCGATTACTAAAATAAAACTCTTAAATCTTTAATAATAAAATATATTACAGGATTTAATTCCTTACGTTACCTAACTTGAGTTCCTTTATATAAAAGCCAAGTATCTATAAAAACCTGTAGTTTCTAACTATCTGCTTTTTTCCCTGAAACTGAACTAAAATTATAATAGAGCAATGAAAGGGGAAAATGAGATGACAACAGAAATGAGATGTCTATAATGAAAGCTTGCAAGGAGAAGGCCTTCAGTAGTTAACTTAGACCTGCAAACGCTATGATCATCCTTCAGTGCTGAAGCCAGGAAGAAGTAACCCGATTCCTGCTCTCAGCCCTTCTGAAGAGCCAGGAATCTCTGAAGATGTGTGCAGGTGTTGGGCTAAAGCTAAATTGTAGTCAATTGTGGAGTGTTTACTTAGCCTGTGCAAGGTCCTAGGTTCTGTCTCCAGATCTACTAAAAGGAAAAGGAGAAGAAGGATGATAAGAAGATTGTGTTTAATTTTTTTTTAAAAAAAAATCAGCAGTTAGAACTCCAAAAGTCCAGCAGATCTAGCCAAGAACAGGAGTAGTGGTGCTCTACTGAGAATTGGAGCGTGTATATCAAGAAGACCTGAACCTCCCTCGACCACCTGGCCTGAAGAACCAAATGCATATCATCCCACTCCCAAGTAATACATTGGGAGGAAAAGAAATACTATATACCATTGATATGCATGGACCCCTTAATGATGCATCCAGGTACTTATCAGATTGTATAATGCAATGTACAACTGATAACTGTGGTTGGCATTACATATAAAATTATAAGAGAGACCCATCCAAAGTACTGTACTCATGAGTACAGGATGAGGGAGCTCTACCACACACTGATTTTTTTTCCTAAATAATCTTAATTAAGTGGAGGTCCGTGCAAATAAGTTCTACAATAGGCCTTCCCCAAACCCAGAGCCAGTTGTCTTAGTGAAAGTCTTGTATCCAGTATTGTACTGTGTTATAATTCTGCATCACCTGCAGTGAAGAATGACCTTGGTAAACTGAGACATGTTCATGAAGAAGACTTGGATTGTGAGGATACACACAGCTGTGTTATATGAGAAACAATTTTGGTAATCAAGGGATTAAATCAAAGTAGAAAGTCTAGAAGACAGACTTTTGGCCCAGGGTTAAAACAACAGCGGCCTAGTTACTGTATTGCCAAGCACTTGGGAGCACCTTCCTGGGGTGCTGTTTTCTATCCCTGGAGGTCAGAGCTGCAGGGACACCGGGAATGGTAGATTAAATAGATGTGTCAGGGTGACCTCTCAGATCTCTTAAGTTCTTGGATTTACACAATAGTTTATCAATTTTAATATTTAAATAAAGATACAAGAACCAGTCTAGAATACTGTATACATACTGTCTGAATTTTGAGCATATGGTGGTAGTTATTTATGAGAGTGTTAGATGTAATTTTACTGAAAGTGATAATCTGTTACAAAGTGTATAATTAAGTAGGAAATTTTGGAGCATTTAAAGCAGTTTTAATTTCTTCAAATTATTTTTAAACAGTGCAAGACTGATCAAGACAAGTCTTTTATACTTGAGGAACATACGGACAGCATAAACAGGTACTTATAACTCAGTTATATCTACTATATTCCTTTGGAAAGAGTCTGTTCAATTGAATTTGTGAACATTTTTATTGTGTTTATGTAGCAAATTCTGAGTTCAGATAGCATAGTGCTTTTATGTTTATGTAAACTTGGAAGAACCTTCTTGCTCTTTGAAAGGGAAATAAGTAATCACTGTCTAGTTAAATGTTCTTCTATATTAATCCATTTAAATGCAAAACAACTTTGTTTTTTCTCTTTGTGCCAGTCCTGGGGCTTAAACTCAGGGTCTGAATACTGTCCCTGATAGTTTTTGATCAAGGCTAACAGTCAACCCTTTGAGCCATACCTCCACTTCTAGCTTTTTGGTGGCTAATTGGAGATAAGAGTTTGGTGGACTTTCCTGCCCAGAATGGCTTTGAACTGCCTTCCTCAGATCTCAGCCCCCTGAATAACTAGGATTACAGGCATGAGCCACCAGTACCCAACACAAAATAACGTCTTAAAAAATGGAGAAAGAGGCTACAAAATAATAATTGAATCAGTTTTTATCTTTGTAAAGTCATTTTCTCTGAAGAGCTTATTAAGTCAACCAGGAAAAGTGTGCAGTGATGTAAGAAATTGCACACTGTCTAAGGAAGGAAGGAAAAACACTGTTAGAAGATAATTTTTCCATCTCTTCGTTTTAAAAGCATCAGTTTTTCACAGTGAGATATTTATTCATACATAGGTCCATCAATGTAATAAAAACAAAAGAAAAGAGATTTAAGTTTTGTTTTGAACTAATGATGGTAGGCTGTCAACACCCTTCACAAGGAAAGAGCTTTCTATTTCCTTATCCTATAAAACAGGCTAAATAATTCTTCATTATTGGTACCAGGTTAGGGAGAAGCGTTCAGTCAGATCTGTTGTTATCCTAGAGATAGGAATTCACTTGCACCTTGGTAAAATCACACTTTTTTCTTAATAGTTGTTTTTCAGCCAATACTGTGGAGAAGATTATGGAAAATTTACAACAAGATGGTTCTCCTTTTGCTCTAGAACAGTTGAAGGTAATAAACTGACCCTTCCTTCCTCAAGTATGGTGTATTCTCCAGACAGAGAAGCTTTTCTGAGGTGCCATTGCTGGGTATAATGACACAGGAAGTCTCTGACAGCAGTGGCATCAAACCATGACCAAACTCAACTGCCATGCCTGCTGACCAGCTGCTAAGGGCAAATGAGAGCTGATTGTATGTCCTCTGTATGTAACAGAGAAGGACTTTAGTAACTCTGTTTCATTTCTGAATAGTTCTTCTTGTTCTCTGGAAGTAGCTTTTAGTTCCATATTTATTAGAAAAGTTGAGAAGCTGAAGGATAGCCACATAATAATATGTTGCAATTACATCAATCTATAAATTGTGCTTAATATGGAATATGGTGTTTGTAAACAAGAGAGTTCATGAAAAAGTGATCCTATTTGAACTAGAAAGAGACCCACCTACAGCCAAAGCTGAGCCTTAAGTAGTATTTCTCAGAATTAGGGACTTTTTAATCATCTTTTAAATAGTAATGTAACTCAGTTGGTAAGAACAAGGGAAAAGCTGTTTTAATATAAATGTGTACACCCTTACTATTTACTATTTATGACATTCATTTATCATAAGATTATGAAACTTGAGGTATTATTGTTTTCTTAAAGGAAGTTTTAGTTTGTCTTCATCTACTGATATTCTATTTATAGATATAGCTACAGCATTTCAGCTCTCAGGAAATTTACTGACAAAAATTTAAAAGTCTTATGTGCCTGCTTAGTGGACGCTCTATAGATGAGTCATGCCTCCAGGTTTTTTTTTTTTTTTTGCAGTGGTTCTTTTTGAGATAAGTTCTCTCTGCCTGAGTACATGCTTGGACTGTGATCTCCTATTTATGCTTCCTCACACACTGGGATGGTAGGTGTGTGTGACATCATGTTCACTATTGGTCAAGAAGGAGTAACAAGGAGTCCTGTGAACCTTTATGCTCCTGCTAGTCTCACACCACGATCCTTCCAGTCTCAGCCTTCCAAGTAGCTAGCACTGCAGGATCATGCCTTGGACCCATGGGGTGCACTGCCAAGGAAGCCAGCATTACCTACAGTCTTTTAGTGTGCCCCTTGTTGCATTCTGGATGAAGGGCTTAAAGGGAGGGCATGTAAATTCCTTTTTCAGCACCAGAAATCTCACATTTTTGTCTTCTTTCTAGTTATAACTGTTAGATTTATGTTTAATTTTAAAGTACCTATTTTTTTGAAGGGGGGAGGGGGTCTGGTCGTGGGACCTGAACTCTGTCCCTCAGCTCTTCAGCTCAAGGCTAGCACTCTACCACTTGAGCCACAGCGCCACTTCCAGCTTTTTGCTTTTTGCTTATGTGGTGCTGAGGAATCGAACCCAGGGCCTCATGCATGCAGGGCAAGCACTCTAACACTGAGCCACCTTCCCAGCCCCTAAAGTACCTATTTTGTGGAAGAGTCAATGGAACTGTTTTATACTTGAAGATGTTAACATACAAAAACAGGACAAAAATTCTTTGCAAGATTTATGTAAAAAAAATAGAGGAAAAATAAGGACTCTAAAAATGATAGCCAGATCATGGATTTTTTTTTAAGAAATAGCAAAATACTAAAAAAAGAAATTAAACCTGAAAAGGTTACTAATCCTTCGGTAAGCTTTGAGAGCTATTCACGAGTATGCTAGTTCAAAGTAAATCAGCAGCTGTCCTTCATGAAGAATTAACTGTAGTACGAATCCTTCTCCTGCTGTGTAAAGACCTGGAAAAGTGAAGAAAAAAGGTGAAGCAATTGCCTGAATCCCTGAGAGAAGAGTAATAGGGATGGTGTCAGCTTTCCTCCTCAAAGAATTTCCAGAATATTGATCTGTACATGTCTCAGACAGAACTCCACAAGACCATCGGAAGATGCACAGGAAGGCAAATGTGCTTAGAAAGTAACACAGCTCATTAAGGCTTGGCTGGGGTGAGCGCACTTCCCATCAGCCAGAGGTTCACACCTTCTTTCAGACTACAGAAAAGGCTGCTCTGGACGCCTAAAATACTTTACTGGGGGTAGTCTTTTCACCAAAGGGTTTTGGAACAGTTGGATATCCCTATGTAAAGGGGAAAAATATGTAAAAATATATAGCTTGCACCGTATGCAAAAATTCAAATTAGTTTATAGACATAGATGTAACATCCACAGCTGAAATGAATTCTATTGTCAGTTTTTTTTTTTACGCAAAAGTATGGACAACAAAAGGAAAACAACCAGTTAGTTGATTTTTAATTAAATGGTTTTTCTTTTTGAAAGACACTCAAGAAAACGAGTGAACCTTATGGGTAAAAGACATTGACTTTATAGACAAGAGAAAACCGTTTTCCAGTGTGCTGGTGGAACTTAGTCACTTAATGTCTTCAACACCATCATGAACATTTTAGGATATTGTGAAATAGAAGTATTTGGCATCTTTGCCAAATGTTATTTAAACCATTCCTGCATTTAAAAAGTTATCAGGGAAGTTCAAAATAAGGTTGCAGAAAGCATTTTTAAAAATATACTGGCTCAATCCCTTTTTTCCCCCCACATTGTATCTAAAACAAAGTAGTGCTTTAAGTAGGGGGCTGTTTGAACTTTGCGTACATTTCAAAGTGGTGCAAATATATTAAATTTAAATGTTGAGCTTGAAGTGGTGACTTATACCTGAAATCTCAGCACCCAGCCAGGGCTGCATTGTGAGACTGTCTCAAATTGAACAAGGGAATGGATAATTAAATGTTTCTGTGGAATTGCACTATACAGTGAGCAGAAAGTCTGATTTATTGTAGTTTAAGTAGTTTTGAGTTTGTACTCAGTTTGTACTGGTGAAGATTTGCAGATAGAAGTATATGGTGATTTAGAAATAAATTCACATCTCATAGCAAAATATAATACTTAGCTATGGTTCATTTAAACTTTTCAATATCAAAGATCAATTTACCAGACCAGAATATAAAAGCCCTTTTTTTACTATTTGGTTTTAAAATGACAGTTAATGTGATTTATTACATATGGTTTAAGATTCTCTTTGACTTAATTCCACTAACCTGAAGACAAAAGCTAAGAGCTGTTTGCCACCTAAACCTTACAAAAACTGACCGACCCAGCTTTCGATTTTTTGGTGGTGATGTTGTAAACCATCATACAATAGCAGTGTTATTTTATTAGGCCTGTGTTCCTCTATGTGCTTGTCTTGATCCTGTTGGTTTTTCCTCCCCTACTATTCTGTCTGTCAGACTATAAGTTTCTCAGAGTTTGCTTAACTATGTATTTTAGCATCTTATCACAGAGAATGTCAGGTGACTGGTGTGATGAGGGAGTAGACAAAGTACTGTTTGGGCCACTTGTACAGAAGCAATCCAATCCTGGGAGAACTAAGTCAAAGAGAGTAATCACATAAACAATTGTAACTTAATATGTTGAGTAAGATTTATATGACTTACTACAGAGTCCAGAAAATAGTGCAGGGAATCTTTTCCTCTGACCTGTATAATGTGAGCACTACACTGAATGCTTAAATTGCTACTGTCTATAGCATACTCTTCCCTTGGAAGTATTTTTATTAGTATGAAGTAAGTTTTAAAAATCATGAATTTTATTTCTTACTGGAGGGATTAGAAAGTTCTATTTCATAGAAGGTTAATAGCTTTGAAATATATCATAGCTTTCTTCAGAGAAGAACAATATTATACACATGTAAATTATAATTATCCTACACCTTCACGTGTTCCTTTGATTTATGTAGGGAACAAATCAATTTGTTTCCTTTAATTAGTATCTTAACCTTTCATTTCCTGTTCATTATCTCTATTTAGAAGTCAGTATCAGCACTATCTTTTTGTTCATTTTAAAAAGTAAAGGCCAGTCAGGCATGGTATCCTAGCTACTCAGGAAGCTGAGATTGCTGGGTGCTGGTGGCTCACACCAGAATCCTACCTAATCAGGAGACTGAGATCTGAAGATTATAACTCAAAGCCAGCCCAGGCAGGAAAGTGTGTGAAACTCTTATCTCTAGTTAACCATCAGAAAACCAGAAGTGGTGCTGTGGCTCAAAGTAGTAGAGTGAAAAAGCTCAGAGACAGAGCCCAGGACCTAAGTTCAAGCCCCACAACTGACAAAAATAAGTAAATAAAAGGAAGCTGACATTCATTGTGGGTAGTAGGTCAGCAGCCTGGGCAAAAAGTTGCAATCCTATCTCCTTTAATTCCAGCCATGGCAGAAGTGTAAATAGGAGAATTGTGGTCCAGGAAGTGTGAGTAGGAGGATCACAGTCCAGGCTGGCTTGCCAGGGGGGAGGGAGGGGAGGTGGAGGGGGGGAGACCCTTTCTCAATTCTATTTGATTTTTTTTCCATTTAAAGGAAATTTATAATTACTAGAAACCTAATAGCCTAGTTTTCTCAATTCTTTGAACTCATAAAATAAAATTTAAGTCTGAGACGTTTATTCAACAGATAGCCTAAAAGACTATCTGTTGATGAAAGTGCAAGCCTTGATGTATACATCTCTAGTACCAGCAAAGTAGTCACAATCATACACATGTTTTGCAACTCAGGTAGTAGAATCTTTAAGCTGAAAACAAATGGCACAGCATTGGAGCTATGTATAAAATTCCTATTTAATATTTAAACTGAAGAACAGTGCCTCATAGTAACATGAATTGTTTTTATATCTCCAAGGTAAGTAGACTTAACTCTAGCTGAGCCAGTTGAGTTTAGGTACTTTTCCAGAGTCACAAAGTGAGAGGAGAATAGTTCCTTCCCCTTGTCCTTCTCCTTCCCCTTGTCCTTCTCCTTCCCCTTCCCCTTTCTCTTCCCTTTCCCCTTCCCCTTCCCCTTCCTCACTTTACTTTCCCCTGTCCCCTCCCCTCCCTTCCCTTTATTATTATTATTAATTTATTATTTTTCAGAAGTTGTAAAAGAGATTTCAATTCTACCTGTCCGTTTTTGAGCGCATGTATCTTAATGTCATCCCTTCCATCATTCTCCCCATCTCTCCCAACCCTACCCTGTGTCTACATATAAAGCAGAGTGTCCTCTGTACGTATTAGTGATTTGTAACATGTCTATTAATTTTTGATGTTTGCTTATCTACTTGAGATCATAATTTTAAAAAATGGGTAAAGAATTCCTTTCACTTGCCAAATGATCTGTTTCCTTTTCTGTATCAGTTTAGAAAATGTGTTTGGTGCTTTGGCAGGATCATGTTAAGATATAATTTTTATGAAACCTGGCACAAAAAAGAACATTAAAGGGCGTATTTTAATGTAACATACATAGAAAGTCAGCTAGTTTATTATAGTTAATAAAGGAACTGTTGGTCTTCAACTACTATTTTTCCTCCAAAAGGTCATTAGTAAAATGTCTCCAATGTCCTTAAAGATCACACTAAGGCAACTCATAGAGGGGTCTTCAAAGACCTTGCAGGAAGTACTAACAATGGAATATCGGCTCAGTCAAGCATGCATGGTAAGTTTTTTTTTTTAATTAATTATGGCTTTCTAGTTAGGGTAGTAATATATGCTCCTTGTAGGAAGTATAACAAAAAAAAAGTATAAACAAGAAAATGAGTTACCTATAAATCTCTTTTGTGAAAAGAAAATAGGCCGGGTAGTGTTAAGTATGTGAAAATATTGCCTTCTAGATTATTTGTAAGCCTTTATGAAATACCAATTATATTTGTGTGTAAGACCTCTGCCTTTATGTAGATTTCAGAATAGAAATAATTTTTTCAAATATAGGCAAAGGAGGGCTGAGAAGGTGGCTCAGTGGTAGAGCGCTTGCCTTGCATGCCTGAGGCCCTGGGTTCAATTCCTCAGCACCACATTAGCAAAAAGAAAAAAGCCAGAAGTGGCGCTCTGGCTCAAGTGGTAGAGTGCTAGCCTTGAGCTGAAGAGCTGAGGGACAGCTGTCAGGCCCAGAGTTCAGGCCCCACGACCGGACCCCAAAAAACAAACAAACAAACAAATATATTCATTGTTAAAAAGAGGAATAATAGTTATCAGGCATATTTTATACAAATTCAATAAATGCACAATAAATGCACATGAAACATTTCTTTTTCTACATGTTAAACTTTCCAAAGACAGATCATTGTGTATGGTAGAGCCTTTGAAAAGCATCATATTATTTATATTAATAAACAACACCAAAGAGGAATATTTGATCTAATAATCAGAAATAAGAGATTTTTAATAGATTTAATGTCTTCAAAATACTTATTAAGATATGGAAAGTACATCTGGGTAGAAGTAAAACTCTCATAAGCCATGTCTGAAAGTCACCCCTTGGAGGATGTCCATGAAGATGAAGCTCTATTAAGTGTTTGTTATGAGCATTTACTGGTAGTCACTCTATTAAGTCTGTGAAAATGGATACTGTTATGTTTCACAGATGAGGAAACGGAGGCTGTTCAACAAAACAAGGCATGTAAACTTGATAGTCGTTAGCTAGTAGCCTGTGAGCCTCATGGAGTTTATTGACTGTGCTTTTAGTGCACTGCTGAGATAGACCAATTCACTTCCTTCTCACAGATGTTACTATGTGGCAGTGCCTTCTTATTGGGCTTATGGGAGGCAAAGGGGAAACCGGCTATAAAACCATAGCGTTGATAGCTGTGAGACACTACCTCATCTGTGACCTGACAGATGAGAAGTGAGAATATGGAGTAGCTTTTTGGGTTTTAAGGAGGAGATGGTTTAATTTTTTCCATTTGACTTGATTGCATTTTTAAGTAGATAATTATTGCTGCCAAGTAGAGACAGGGCAGGAGGGGTTTAAAAGTGGATGTAAAGACCAGATAGGAGTATGTTGCAGTGACCTAAGTGTGAGCTAGAAGTGGTGTTGAATATCATGGTGCCAAAGGACATGAGTCAATGGATATGAGGCAAATGTCTGAGATAGAATTGATAGGATATGAGGATTGATAGGAAGGAAAGGATTCATTTAGGAGGTGGAGCTTGGAGCTTGGCTCAGACTTAAGTCTGAAGGATAGTTAAGCACCTCCCCCTCTTTAAAAAAGAGCTCTTGAAAAGAATTTATTAACACAACAAATAAATATGTTGCAGGGCTAACAATAGCTTGAAAGAAAACTGACATATTACTATCATCACTAAGATTTTGATGTTCACAAAGACCATCACTAAAGTTCTTTGAAGATGAAAAGAAATAGGAAGTGAAATAGGCAAGTTTCAGAGCGGGTGGAGGGAACTGCAGGACAGAGTTTTGAGGCAGGAGTTCCTGCTAGTGCCTGGAACTGCAGAGCTTCTGGGAGAAGAACGGAGGGGATATGGTGGTGAGAGCTGGAATCCAAGCAACCAGTATGGGCAAGGTCCCTGTGGGACACATAGG
Organism: Dipodomys ordii; assembly: GCF_000151885.1. Classification (NCBI taxonomy): domain Eukaryota; kingdom Metazoa; phylum Chordata; class Mammalia; order Rodentia; family Heteromyidae; genus Dipodomys; species Dipodomys ordii. Next base: position 36,620,412 of record NW_012267221.1, on the reverse strand, counting down.
GCCCTGATGTGTAAGACTGAAAGTTCTGCTCTGTGTAAAATGAGAAGACATGACATGGTGTAGAGCAGGCGTGCTTTGATCTTACACTGGACCAGACGCCATCATTATGGCAGTTGCGTTAGCACTGTCTGGATATGATCATACAGAAGGCAAATTTCAGATGTAGGCCTGGGAGAAATCCAAGTCTATCCTATTGAAGTGAGGAACAGAAAGTAAGATGGGAAGAGAAAACAAAAGGACAAGTAGGAGAATCAGAAGAGCATGAAGTCACACAAATGAGAGAGGCTTATGGCTGGGGGGTTAAAGCTTTTGCCTAGAGAAGTTCTGGCAACAGCATAATGTTTGGAGGGGAATGTAGTGAATAAATAGTGTCAAATATTGCAAAATGTCTGGCAAGTAAGGTTGGGAAGTATCCTTTAAGTTTGATGACATTGAAGCTCTGGGGTCCAAGTTAGACTTCAGTGAGTTGAAGAGGATGTAAGTAGGCAAGAGGTGAAAGAGGAAGGGCAGACAGCAGGTACACATCTTTTTCTTTTTGAAATAAATAGGTATTCTCTGAGTTTTATTGTGTAAGATCAAAGATACTACAGCATGTTTATAAATGACTGGAAATAATCCAATAGAGAAAAAGATTGTAATAGTTAACACTTAGCACATAATCAGTCTGTGCTGCCTCATGGTTTAAAATCCTATGATGGGTGTATTGATAGTGCTACTCATATGAAGAAACAGGGTTAGAGAAATTACTAACCAAGACAACATAGTGACTTGCAGTACAACTGGCATGGAACTTAGACATTTGAACTGTGTATACTCAGCCATTCAGTTATGCTGACTCCGTTCATATGTCCAGAGAACTGAGACATCATCTTCTTATCAAGAAGAGTTCCCAAGAGGGCACAAGGGGATCTGCAGCAGGGCCTGGTCTTTGAGACAGGAGGGAGGTAATCCCCTCCCACACAGTCAAATGGCCAGGGTCCGTGGCAGGTGTTTTAGTGGTGTGTGTAGGATTTTCACATCAGAGGACTTCCTTTTGTTAATGGATGGTGAGTCATTACATGATAACATAGTAAGAATGTGCACCTGGGCAGAAGCTGAGAAAGTAGAAAATAAATGGTTGCTTTGGGGACTAGGGAGAGATGATGGGTTGTGGGTCGTTTTCAGTGCTTTGTTTTAAATGAAATCTCTGGTACTCAGCTGGTACAAGGATTTTGCTAGGACAGTGTAAAAGGGAAAGGTTTGCAGCAGGTGACAATTTCTATGGAGAGTGACTGTGTAATAAATGGGAAGTGAAGCCTGCACAGGTGGGAGCCATAGGAGCAGCAGCCAAAGGAGGATCAAGAATACGCTGAATGGACACACTTGAAGGGAAAAAGAGTAGGAAGTAGTCCAGGCTCTGGATGTCACAGTTCAGGTCATGGAAGTGAGAGGCGAACATGGGGCGAGGCGGGAGTGAGGGTGGGGGCGCAGAAGGGAGAGAGCACCAAGAATGAAACTGACCCATTTAATCTCAATTTTTTTTCAGGCAAATCATGATTTTCATGAAGGTGTTAGAGCTGGTGAGTGACAAATAACTATAATTCTTGCTTGGCTATCAGGGATTTGTGAATATATACTGCTAACTAAAGAGCACATTTTTTTAATGGCAGTCCTGGGACTCAAACTCAAGGCCTAAGCACCGTCTCTGAGCTTTTGCTCAAGGTTAGCACTGCACTACCTGGGCCACAGTTCCATTTCCTGTCTTTTATGGTGAGAGATAAAAGTTTCATGGACTTTCCTGCCCAGGTTGGCTTTGAACCACAAATCAGATCTCAGCCTCCTGAGTAGCTAGGATTATAGGCATGAGCCACTGGTACCAGTCACTAGATATACTTTTATATTTCTTTTTGTGGTGCTAGAATTTAGACTTGCTAGGCAAGCGCTCTACCACTGTCACACACCCCTGCCCTAGAAATTTGTTACTATTGTTGGTCATAGTACTTGAACTAGACTAGCATTCTAGCACCAATTTGAGTGCCACAGCACTAATTCTGGTTTTCTGGTGCTTAATTGGAGATAAGAGTCTCAAAGACTTTCCTGCATGGGCTGGTTTTGAACCATGATCCTCAGATCTCAGCTTCCTGAGTAGCTAGGATTACAGACATGAGCCACCAGTGCCCAGCTAGAAATATGTTTTTATCTGAATAAGAGGTTATGTTCTGAACCCTAAGCTTTAGTAAACACTCACAATTGTCCTAATTTCTGGCATGATATAATATCATAAATAAGAACTGGGGTCAACTCCTTTTATAAAGCACATGTGATTGAATCAGAACAGATGGTTCCACTTTTTTTAGAAACAAAGTAACATATATTTTCCTTACTAACTCACTGAAGATTCTTGCTGTACTGGAACCTAAACCTCTGATTTTAGAAAGACTGTGTACAAATTTGGTTTTGTTGAAGATGCACTATCATGATCATTTATTGTGAGAGTGTATCTATCTAAAAACATTTTATATTTTTAGAATATATCTTTAAGGGATAAAGAGTTGAACTCAAGCAGCATTTGAGTTCTAGATCATAAACTTTATCAAGCTATTGTTTTTTAAACTCAAGTTTTTAAAAAGTCTAAAAATTATTGAATCAGTGTCTCACAATGTAATCCAGCTGGTCTTGAGCTGATCTTCCTACCTCAGCCTTCTAAGTGCTGGAATTACAAGTAAATACACCACACCTAGCTACATTTTTAATGAATGTATGAAGCCTCCTCTTTAACAAGGCCTCTTATTTAGAAAGCAATATCTGCTCTGGGACAAATGTTTAGTGTTCTTGCTATCTATAAAAATATTTCAAAGTTGGGCGCCGGTGGCTCATGCCTGTAATCCTAGCTACTCAGGAGGCTGAGATCTGAGGATCGCGGTTCAAAGCCAGCCCGGGCAGGAGAGACGGTGAGACTCCTATCTCCAATAAACCACTAGAAAACCGGAAGTGGAGCTGTGGCTCAAGCGGTAGATTGCTCGCCTTGAGCTGAAGAGCGCAGGGACAGCGCCCACGCCCAGATGGTTCAAGCCCCACGACCGACCCAAAAAAAGAAAATTCAGCAAATTAAAATAAGTAGGTAGATTAGGGAAATGTTTATTAAATATCTTAGGCTTACTATTTAGAATTAAACTCTTTCTGGTTGTGAAAGAAAATAAAATGGATGATCTTAAGTAGAGCTCAGTAGCTAACAAATGAAGTCAGGGGATCTCAGGAGACCTTCTGAAAAACCCCAGCTGCCTACATGGCAAGAATTTGTTATGTTCTTCTAAGCAAAAACTTGGGCTAGCTTAAGAGGAACTAGTACAGATTTGAGTAATAGTCTTTCCTGTTTCCTTTGGTGGCATCTCAAGGAGGCGGATAATAGTGGCCAGCAAGATTAAAAGGGAAGAGAATAACATGGAAAGAATGCACCATTATAAATTTACAATAGCTTGGGAATGTACACTTTGAAATTGGTTATGGATCAGAACACTGGTGTTTAAGATACCACTGATTGGATTCTGGAGTCCCATAGTAGACAGCCAAACCTTAAAGCCATCCAGTATGCATGTCTATAGTCCATCCTACTTGGGAGATAGTTTGAGACCAGTCTAGGAAAGGTGGAGACACATCACCTCAAAAACAGAAAAACAAAAACACCACCCAAAACAAAACACCTCTCTCTAATTTCCACATTTACATAAAGGTTCTTTTCTTCCTCCTAACAAGGTAGCCTTCTTCCTTGTTTTCCAGACTGCTCCTTATTTAGCCATTTAATACTTAAATTGGATTTTTACAGTTATCCAGAGTTATTTTTATTCTTCATTAAAATTATGCATATTGTAAACATGTTGAGCACCATGGTTTGAAAATTGTTTAACTGTAGATTCATATGCACTAAATAATAAAATCCTGCATGCCCTGTACCCACTTCCCCAAATAACACTTACATAACTACAGTGTGCACCAGAACTATAGTATTGCAGCCAGGAAATGGGTATGAGACTCTATTTTTTAAGAGGAGGTTACAGATTGCCTCATACTTTCCATCCTCTGGGAATATTAGGTGGCTTCACTCAGTGATGACTATGTGGTAACAGGAGAAGTAGAAGTTGCATGATAACCTGTCAGAGCTCTGATTTTTTTAAATTTAGAGCTGTCTGAACTAGAGGATTCAGCAGAACAGCAGTATCTACATTTAATTAAGTACAAAGTTCCCTTTTACCTTCAGTGATTAATTTTCTTCCCAAAGAAGAACTGGACCTACTCCCTGGCTTTCTGTTTCAACTATGCCAGTGCTGATTTTTAGCTGTTTGTAACATGGAGGTTTCATTAGTGATTTTCTTTGAAGAAGGAAAAAGAATGTTCAAAGAACTCTATTAATCTAGCTTCTATTAAAGCTAGAGATGTGAAGCTCAGAAGGTGAGAAATACCCTCACTTTTCATCAAAGAATATGGCTATCTGAACAAATTCTTTGAAGGTTTAATTTAAAAGAAAAACAGATCATGTAGAAAACCATAACTTTACAGAAAAAAGTGCTATAGAAAAGTATATGTAGTAAAAGACAGGTTTTTGTCAACGCAGCAATTAAAATATGATCACACCAGAAGGAAATGTGCTAGTATCTTTTTCTTCTTTTGACAGTTTTAATTGATAAAGACCAGAGTCCAAAGTGGAAACCAGCTAATCTAAAAGAAGTTACCGATGAAGATGTGAATAATTATTTTAAATCTCTGGGAAGCAATGATTTGAAACTCTGAGGTGGTTGGTGTTTTAAGATATATTTGGTAGCATGGGTTGGCAAACTACACCACCTGGGCCAAATCTGGCTTGGTGCCTATTTTTATACAGCCTGAAAGTTAGCAATGGCTGCTCTACTTTTATATGGTTGAGAAAAGAAATCAAAGGCATTTCATGACATGTGAAAAGTCAGTGTAATTTCAGATATCAGTGTTCAGAAGGCTTTATTGAAACATAGCTGTATTTAGTTTACAGGCTGCTTTGAGTCAAGCAGTTACAACACAGGCTATATGGCCTGTAGTACCTGAAATACCATCTGTTTTATCATTGTCAGTTTGCCAATCCATTTTAGAAAAGGGGAAATTTTGAAGGTCTCTAGAGATATCTAACTGAAATGGAAGCTTCATATTTGCCTTTCAGTAGTGGTTTCAGTATAAATGATAAAAGATAAAACCTCTGGGATTTGGGGGGAGAATGTTAAAATGTCTCATAGAATTTCCTTCTTGTATGTATGTATGAAATAATTGAATTACAAGAGGGGGGAGGGTTCATGTAATTAATCTATCCAATGTATAAATTCAGCTTTGGCCTTCCCTAAAGTAATGAGAATACCTTCCTCTGGCGAAACCCCAAATTACATTACATTTTTACTTGAGAAAATTCAAAACAGTTTAAAATGTAAGTATCTTCAATAACTGGTACTGTTGGCAGAAAAGTGTGTGTAAGCCATATAAGAAATTTGATGGAGTTTCAGGGGAAAAGACCTTGAAGTTCTAGGCAAGAATAAGTTTGCAAAAAGCCATGAGATCTGGAAAGGGCATCAGAGATTATATCCTGCACCTTCTCATAGAGGGAAGATGGCAGCCCATCACTTTTGTTTTGAATTTTCCCCATTCCTAATCTATTTGTCATGAGGACTTTTCTTCCAAAAAATTCAGGAACATGTCTAGAATAAAATGCCAACAATATTGGACATATTTATATTTTCAAGGCTCATAAATTAGCCTATTTAATTATTATTATATATTTGGTTTCTATTCACTTCATACTTAATATAGACTGTTAAGTCTTTTATGTTAAAAATGTCTTTGTATAAAATATTGAAAAGAATTTGCATCAATTAAATGAGAAACTCATAGCTAATTGCAACTGGATTTATTGTGCAGTTTCAAAAAAGGCGACAAAGTATTTGAAAAAATAATACTACTTCACTAACAGGGAAGAGAATTTGCTAATAATATTTGTGTTTTGTAAATCAAGATGTAGGTTGTTTCTTAGAGCCAGTGATGGAAGGTGGTTTGATTAAAAACTCTATTAGAAATTTGTTTTAAAATTACTTGTTTTTTTGGTATAGGTAACATCTCTGACTTTTGGCTTTAAGATCATGTAATATGGAAGCAAATATTTCTGCCTCATTTTATGAACTGCCGGTGATATTGAGTACAAAATGAACCTCATTTTTAGTCCTGTGTTTATTTTTCGTACTCAAAAGGCAATTTGACACAAATTATTCCTTTGGAACTTAGATGATAATCATTATTGTCCCCTGTTAAATTGTGCTTTAAGTGCTAATAACCATACACAGATTGCAAACAACTAGTAAGGCAACAAAAAGGGGGAAATTTTAGGGTCACAGGCTTGTAGTTCAGTTACGAGAGAGGCAAGTGTGGAAGGCAGCAGTGAATGTCTTGGTATTGGATTGGTATTAGGAATTGGCACATGTATTTTCTGAAGACCTGCTTCCAATCTGGAGGTTGTGCTAGTAATTTCCTCTGCCCTTCACTAATGTTTCCCTTTCTAGTAAACTAGTAATTCTTTCAGTATTCCATTTTTCAGGTCTCCCCTCTCTTCTGTATTATTCTCTTCCTTGAACATGAAAGATCTTCAAAGTGAAGTAAAGCCAATATTTGAATATAAAGATATTTAAGAATACTAGTTATAGGCCAACCTACCTTAATAACTGTCAGCTGTGTTATACGTTTTCATTCAGCTATTTTTTCTCCCCACCTGGTTTATCTACTAACTCTGCTCAAAGGCTCTTGGAACATATACACATCATACTCCATTAATAAATGGTGCAGGGAAAGGGGTGGTGGCTGTTTTGGTAAAAGTGTTTCGCCACAGTTGCTGGGAGAGGTGGCTGGAGAGATTTAGAACTCTAGCTAGGTAACAACCTGACTCACCTCCAGAAAATAGGGGCACAGAGCAATGAGGGAAAATCAAGTTAAATATTTAGATATAACCCTAACCCACGAGTATTGGTCCCTATGTATGCCGAGAACCTTAGTGTGGCATATTGCTTTGTATGGCTTTTGTGTTCTCCCTGAAGTATTTTGAATGTATTTGAATGACTTGGCAACAAGTGTCATGAAATAAGATGAATAAAAAGCAACATAACCTAGGTTTTTGAGTAATTAGTATAAACATTCACAACCTTAAATCTTCCACTCATGAGCTAGAAAAATCTGTTTTGTTTTTAATGGAAAACTTTCTGCACTTAGCCTTAAAACTCAGATCCTAGTATGAATGAGAGTGAGTGGGCCTCTTCTATACATGTTTCTAGATTGCAAATCCTGTGGTACAGGAAAATTAAAATTGATCAGGTGTCCAAGCACAGCTGGAAGATGGCATGCTGCTTATTTTAATTATCTTTTTGTTGGAGAATTTGCTCTATTTGATTGTGGGTGTCAGAGTATTGTTAAAATTAGAGGTAGCTTTTTCTACCTGCTTACAAAGTCAAAAAGCATATTTAATCTCTGCTTTTAGAGATCCACAGCCTTTTTCCACCTGCTTTTAGTTATCAATGACACTGGTAGGTTACACCTTTATAAAAGTATCAAACATAAATTGGGCTTAGCTGCCTTTCCAACAATCTTGATGGAAAAATCATTCTAGAGGCTCAGTTCCTTTTACCTATCTTAGTTCCTTCTTTCCTATATGTTTTGTCTTTTCAATGTTGTTCATCTCATCCAGTCTTTTGTTGCTGTTGATCTTTAAGTAGTACTTTAAAAATGTGCTTGAAATTATGAAAATTCTATAACATATGGCTAAAAATACCCTATGGCAAGTATTACCACTAAAAAACACATTTCCTTTAGAGGAGTGCTCTATTTTATAATGAGCTACAAATCTGTCAGCTCCCCATAGTTATGTAGCAAGTGACTGCATCACAAAACTGGGCATGAGTTCCCTTTACAGCAGCATCTCTGTCAGTAAAGCCTCACACAGTTAACCCCACTCTGCTTTATGCCTACACACTAGGCTTCTGTTATTTTTGAGATTTACTGAATTGGTATTTATAAAAGGGGCCTAATTCAATGCAATACTTCATGTAATAGCTTCTAATAATTTTATCTTTTTAAGATGGCAAAGTCTAATCTCTCCTATACTTGTTTTATTTAGGGCATGGGGTTCAAGATGGCAGTATGCTTAAGAACAAGGGTCAAGTGGCCCTGATTGTACTTTGGTCACTTTCTAATCCTTGGTTGTAGATGTAAAGACCTTGGAATCCTTAACCCAGTTAGTTTTGACCAACAAGACACGTAGATCACTGTGACTTGAGAGCCATTCGCTTGCCAAGATGTTCAGAAAAAAAAGGGGGGCGGTTTTTAGGGGGTATAAAAGAAATAGTCATTAAAAAAATAATCCAGTAAGGGGCTGGGAAGGTGGCTCAGTGGCAGAGTGCTCGCCTTGCCTGCATGAGGCCCTGGATTCTGTTCCTCAGTACCACATCAGCAGAAAAAGCCAAAAGAGGTGCTGTGGCTCAAGTGGTACGAGTGCTAGCCTTGAGCTGAAATGCTGAGGGACAGCGCCCAGGCCCAGAGATCAGGCCCCACAATCAACAACCACCACCACCACCACAAAATCTATTAAAACAGCCATTTGGAACTTGGGCACTTATTTCTCTTTGGTGATCACATCAGTGCATGGGGAAGATGTGCTATGGCATTACAGCTAATTACTGAGACACAGGGCCTCTGTCCAGCCTGTGACCCCAGGTGCAATGTGTATTGCCATTAATAGAGAACTGCTTAAAACACATTTCTTCTTAGTTATTCCTACACTTGTGGCATTCTTCACCCGTTTTTACATCTAGATAGACTTATTTGTACTTATTCACACCCACATTTGCTTTTGCCTCATGTATTTAAACTAGCACCAGCTATATGCAAAGTTCAGGAAAGTTCTGTCATCCCGCAGTGTCAGAGCTGTCATTCTCAATGTATGGGATGTCGCAGTACTTGGTGTTATTGCTTGCCCATTGATTCACAGCGTCCTCCATGATTTCCTGGGCTAGGGACTCTGCATATTCAAGGAGCGTAGTACTCGGTGGTGGCACTTCCTTCTCAGCTGTTTGGGTGATATCTGGAGAGGGCATCTTAGGTAGAAGTCTCTCTTCTGGTATAAAGTTTTCTTCACTCTCATGTCGCTTCTCATTCTCCAGTGTGGTAGGAAATGGGAAGGTTTGCTTTGATTTCATGCAGCCCATGGTGGTGTGAAGAGCTCTGGCTGAATGAAGGAAAGAAGTACTGGCAAAGACTACTTCTGCAGCATCATTGGAAAACAACGAAGGGACCTTCACTCGATGTTGACCAGGCCACGTCGATAATCAATGTCCCTCTCACTATTCCCCTGTGGTATTTACCTGTTGAGAGAAGGGAGTTTTCATTTTGGAGTTATAGAAGGTAAAATATGATTCATTAATGTGTGGAGATAGTATAACATAGAATGCAAAATATGATTCATGGTGTGGAAACAAGTTCATTTCACTTGCCAGTTTACAAAATATGAAAACATATTTTCAGCCTTTTTAATTATCTACACTTATTTATAGCAGGCATCACAGGACCAGATACATCACTGTTGGACCAAATTCTAGATTCCTGTGGAATTGTCAGAACACCACAGTTTCTATGTTGTCTATAAACATGCTGACAATGACAGAATTGAATAGGCTGTGGTGCACAAAGCATAAAATACTTACCCTCTAGCCCTTTATAGGAAACGTTTGCTGATGCGGATCTTGAATGTGACAAGAAACAGGCAGAGCAAAATGTGCTTCTGCCATATATCCTGTGAGCCGGCACATTATGGCCTATTAAAAATCTGGTTTTATTCTCTGGTTGAATATTTACCACTTGCTTTAGCAGAGAATGATGGTTTATGTTGCAGGTTTCTCCTCCTAAATAGCATTCCTACCCTGATTTGATCAGAGTGGATGTGACTCCTAGGCTACCAAGGTGTCATTGACCAAACTTGTTTAAAGCTAGGACTTAAGGATAAAGCCTCACAGAGCAATTTCACTGTAGGGACCACTAGCCATCTGAGAGAGGGTGTGTGAGGTTATAGTCACCAATTAATATCTTTGTTTTTGAGTTTCAGGTATAATTCTGAAGATTCATAAAATTTGTTTTTGAACTCTCTGACCTTTAGATGGTCAAAGACAGCATAAGCCGAATTCACTTTTAATGGTTTGTAATTAAGACTTGGAAAGGCAACCTTTGTCAGGTATACTTTTTTCTATAAATTCTTCCCCCATTTTCTTTCTCACAATAGTATATCTGGTCCCTATCGCTGTCTAATAAGGATAATAGAGAAGGCAAAAAAAGAATTCTAGCCTTTTGCTTTTAATAACCTTTAGTTCTGCACACCCTGCTTCATGTTTCAGCTTTCAGAAATGGATTTCAAAAGGGAACAAGGAATGTGGGTGGTCTGTCTTGTTTATGACACTCAGCAACTTGGAGATGAGGACTGTCTGATTGTGTAGCCCTGCATGTGGTGACTTACCATCATATCTGTTCTGTACTGTGAGGGGTAGTTAAGGAACTGGGTATGGTTAACACGAAAGATTAGAGAATTCAATGAGTGTCAAACACAAGGCAGTGGGGAGAATGATCAGAATATCCTCTTTGCTAGGATTTTTGGTTTTACATAGCAATACAAATAGTGCCAGATTTCTCCCTTACCATAATCAACTAATATGTCAGGCAGGTATTCCAGGCACTGAAACACAAGCAATGTACAGTGTGTCTTAGAGAAGGGAGACATAAGCTGTAAATATCCTGGATGTTTGTTTGAGGTAATCTTCCAGCATTATCACAGAGAAGTTGAATACAAAGAGAGTGGCAATTCTGCTATGTTGTAGAAGCAGACAGCAAGTGGAATTTATAAGAGACAAGAGCTAAACTAAGGGAGAAAAGTCATCAAGAATAATGATTGGATGTGCATACATAATACAGGGATAGGTAAGGATCTTGCAGAAGGTTAGCTGTTTGGAACTTGAGTTGAACAGTGATGCTGAAAGTTATATTGTACTTGTTGAATCCTTGGAGTTAAGGACCAGCTAAAATAGAATACTACTAGGGAAATATGACACCTTAAGAGATGGGTTTGTGAAAGTATTAAGGAGTTGGATAGTGTATGTCTTAGGCTTGTGATCCATATTACTGAAGACTGAATGCTTATCCCCTGCTGTTCAGAGTCCAAGGCTGAAACCTAATCTCTAATGTAATAGTACTTGAGGTGGAACCTCTAGGAAGCCATTATAGGATCACTGGGTCTATAAAAAAGAAAGTTCAGAGAAGTCTCTCACCCTCATGTGACAACATAGCAGGAAACGAACTGATGCTGAATCTATGGTGTCTTAACTGGATGGATTTTCCAGCCTGCAGCTGGGAAATAAGTTTTGAAAAATAAATTTATTTATTTATAGTCACTCAGTTTATGGTACTTGGCCAACAACTACAAAAGCAAAAACATAAATAGGTGGACATAATTTCTACTCAAATAAAGCCTCATTTACAAGAACAAGCTGTCATTTATGGCTCACAGTGGACTAACAGACATAGTCTTCCTCTAACACAGTGTAAAGCTCAGTAAAGCAAAGGTGACCATCCAGACTTCATATAAAATATCACAATGTGCATCATCTAGTAAGCAAAAAAATGGCTAGTTAGGCTGGGCGCCAATGGCTCACACCTATAATTCTAGCTATTGAGGTAGAGAGGAAGAGGATCCACATGGAAGAAAAATAGCTATAAATGGACTCCCTGAAATGTGATGTGTCTCCAGGGGCAAGAGGTAGGGGAGATGGAGAAGGACAGAGAGTGACTGGTCAAGATGTGCTGGACCCTAAGTGGCTACGTTAAATTTTAATCTGACCGACTATTTGAAGATTACAAATAGACCCCCCCCCCATGACCCAACATTGGTAACAGAATTTACAAAAATGTTAATTAAAATAGTTAATATATTCAAGTACATAAAAGAAAAAAAGGTCACAAAAGTGAACAAATAGAGAATGTCATTAGAGGATGGGAATTATATAATGAAAGTAGAAACTCAGATCTAATACAGTATCTGAAATATTTACTGTCTACACTAATGGCTAATGCCAAAGGTGGGATTTGTGAATGTGAACATTTAGCTACAGATTTATCCATTCTGAAATATGGAAGCATTTACTAAAAATTAAATAGAGCAATCAGTAAAGAGATAATATATGACTTAAAAATGGTGAAGAAACAGATTCATTGACTCCAGAAGAAAGAACATAAGAAGAAAGAAAATGTGACAGAAATCAGCAAGATGACTAACTTGCAATTAAAAGATTATTTCCAATTAAAAAGCAGATGATGATTGGGGCTGGGAAGGTGGTAGAGTGCTTGCCTTGCATGTATGAAGCCCTGGGTTTGATTCCTCAGCACCACATCAGCAGGAAAAGCCAAAAGTGGTACTGTGGCTCAAGTGGTAGGGCACTAGCCTTGAGCTGAAGAGCTAAGGGACAGCGCCCAGGCCCAGAGTTCAGGCCCCATAATGACAGAGAAAAAAAAAAAGCAGATGATGGTCAGATTGTTAAACAATAAGATCCAGACCACACAAAGATAGTCAGCTGATTGTCAGCCAAAGCTGTACAATGGAGAAAAGAGGTTTTGCAACAAATGCTGTGAACACGGAACATCCACATGCAACACACATACACACACACACACACACACACACACACACACACACACACACACACACCAAAACAGCACCCTTTATCAAACACAGCAAAGAAAAAACTATGAGCTTAGTGATCCTTTTAAGGTACAACACCAAAGGTGTAATTTATGAAATAAACTCCATAAGACACTGCCAAGGCATTAAGATAAGCCAAACTAGGAGAAATATTTTAAAAGCATACTTGATAAGAATTGTCATTCACATATATGAAGAGCTCTTAAAATTCAATAATTATATGAACTTGATTAAAAATGAGCAAAAGATCTAAATGGGTGCCTCACTGAGGAAGACATACACATGAAAAGCATATAAAAAATAACATGTCATTAGGGAACTGCACAATTAAAATAACAGTGAGATACCACCATAAACTTAGAATGGCCAAAATCCAGAACCCAATACCAAATGCTAGTAAGGATGTGAAGCCACAGAACTCTTATGTATGGTTGGGGAGAACGCAGAAGTGTCACTTCAGAAGACAGCTTGGCAATTTTCTGTGTAACAAAACACTCTTCATATAACTAAATATACTACAATACTGCCTGATATTTACTCTAATGAGCCAAAAACATGTCCATGCAAAACCTTACACTCAGATGTCTGTATCGGTAATTGCTCAAATTTAGAAGTAACCAAGATGTCCATCTGTTGGCAAATGGATAAACTATGGTACATGTAAGTTTCAGAATAGTATATAGCCTTAAAAAGAAATGTTACCTACCCATGAAAACTAAAGGAGGAACTTTAAATGCTTTCTTACTCAGTTGTCAGTCTAGAAGGACTACATTATCATTCCAATTACATAACTTTCTGGAAAAGACAAAACACTGGATGCCAGGGAGAAAGGGATGGCCAGGTTCAGCACATGATTGAGGGAGCAGTGAAACTATTCTGTATACATGATGGATATAAATCATTATGTGTGTGACAAAACACAACATGGTGGCCAATGCTTACAACTCCAACTGGGAAACTAATATCCAGAGGATTGCAGTTCAAGCCTAGCACTGGAAGAAAGTGTTAGACTCCATCTGCAAAGTAGCAGCTTTTTAAAAAAAATGCAGAACTGGAGTTATAGCCCAAGTGGTAGAGTGCCAACCAAACCAGCAAGCCAAATGAGCACCAAGCTCTGAGTTGGAAGCCCCATACCGTAAACATTGTGAACTGTCCAAAATCAAGAATGAACAGGGGTATAAATTGGACTTTGGATGGTCATGAGATGCCAATATAGGTTCAATTATAGCAAATCTACCCTTCTGGGTATAAGACAATGTCTCTGGGTGCATGCTGTCAAAAATATATGAAGACTCTGCATTTCCTGTTCAGTTTCTCCATGAATGTAACACTTACCTTAAATATAGACTGTCTGCTGTCTAAAAGAGGTACTTTATAAACATGAAAACAAAGTTTATAGAAGTCAAGGAAGAAGCAACCCCATCAGCATGTTGCTTTCAGTAACAGAAACTAACAATAAATACAAAATAAGAAATACAGGGTTTGTTTTCAACTCAGGTCTTGCACTAGTAGGCTTTATTTTTGAGATAGGTTCTCGTTCCCTGCCCAGGAGCTTGGAGCATGCATCATCTGCCTATTTTCTGCTTCCGGCCATAATTGGTATCACAGAAGCTCTCCAATACAACTGCTTCTTCATTGGAGATGGATTTTCACATACTTTTCTGAGAATTGAATTGAGAATTGAATTTCTCTGCCTTGGACTGGGCTTGCACAGTAATCCTCCAGGTCTCAGCCTCCCAAGTAACTAGTATTACAGGCAGGAGCTAACACTTCTACCATACCCAATGGGTGAATTAAATAACAATATGATCCAACTTGATTTAATTGACATTTATAGAACACTACACTCAAGAAAATATCTTTAAATGTTTATAACAGAAAGAACAAAAGTTTAAAACAATTTAAGATAAGCCGGCACTGGTGGCTCACGCCTGTAATCCTAGCTTCTCAGGAGGCTGAGTTCTGAGGATCACAGTTCAAAGCCAGCCTGGACAGAAAAGTCCTTGTGATTTTTACCTCCAATTAACCACAAAAAGCTGAAAATAGAACTGTGACTCAGGTGGTAGAGCACTAGCTTTGAGCAAAAAGGCCAGGGACAGTACCCAGGCCCTGAGTTCAAGCTGCAGGACTGGCACCAAAAGAAGAAATAAAAAGCAACATGCAGTATGCTGGGCATGGTAGCACATGCTATTTGGGAAACAGAGGCAGAAGGAGTGAGAGTTCAATGTCAGCTTGTACTATACAGTGAGATCTTGTCTCCAAAAATGAATCTCATAAAATAGACAAATCTCTATCTAAACTGATTAAGAGAATTACCAAAAATGTGTAGTTACAAAGAGAAAAAATGGTATTAGAACTGATCTTACATACATTGGAAGAATATGAACAACCATTACAAAACTGTGATGTGGACACAAGGAAAATTAGAAAGTCTAATATCAATTAAATTAACAAATTTTAATTTAAATCTTACTCCACCAAATCCTTCAAGGCCCAATGGCTATCTAGAGAATTATGTCAAACACTTAAGGAGAAAGCAATACCAATCTTAGCCAAACTCAGTCTATATGAAGCCCTGAGTGTTGTTACCAAGACTAATGACAGAGTAAGAAAAACCTTTACAGACCAGTATTCCTCATAAACATGGACTCAAGTATTTAAATGATAAAACTAGTCCTAAGATTTATACCAAGAATGCAAAAGTACTTATGCCTAAAAAGTAAAATGTAAAACAAAAATTCAGGGCTGGGAAGGTGGCTCAGTGGTAGAGCGCTTGCCTTGCATGCCTGAGGCCCTGGGTTCGATTCCTCAGCACCACATAAGCAAAAAGA
>NW_012267221.1:36538400-36604633 GCF_000151885.1 Dipodomys ordii | reverse complement strand
TAAATTACTGAGGGACAGTGCCCAGGCCAGGAGTTGAAGCCCCATGACAGACAAAAAGAAAAGCAAGAGGGTGGGAGTTGGCTCAGTGGTAGAGAGCTTGCCTTGCATGCCTGAGGCCCTGGGTTCGATTCCTCAGCACCACATAAGCAAAAAGAAAAAAGCTGGAAGTGGCGCTGTGGCTCAAGCGGTAGAACACTAGCCTTGAGCTGAAGAGCCCAGAGTTCAGGCTCCACGACCGGACCCCAAAAAAAACCTGCCTGGGAATCTGTACTCCTGGGAATCTGTATATCTAAACAAATGTACGTCTATATGCAATGATGATAGCTGCCGTCCATATTTAGGGCAACACTATATACAATAGCCAAGTTAGGACTCAGCCCCAATGCTTATCAGAAGATGAATAAAGAATTGTGGTATACATACAGTATAGAGTATTATTCAGCCATAAAGAAGAATGAAATTAAGTAATTTGAAGGAAAGTGGATGGAACTGAAAATCATGTTAAGTGACATAAGCCAGATTCAGACATAAGACAAAAATAGACAAGTTCTTGCATATATGCAGAAATCAGACCTAAAAAACAAATGAGTGACACAGCTGTAAAGTGGGGGCAAGGGCTGGATGTGTACAACAGTGAGCATGGTGACAGAGGGTGAGGGGTGAATATGATCAGAACATTCATATGCATGTAGAGAAATAAGGTAACCCATTACATTGTATTCAGAGGGATAGGAAAACCCGTATGAAAATAGCGCAGTGAAGCCCCTTAGTATAATTCACATGTGCTAACAGAGAAGCAAACATTTAGAAAGCAACCTTTATTTAAAGCGATACAAATGATGCAGATAAACATTTCACCCAAGAACCCCTTTGAATGGCAAATATGTACATGAAAAATACCTAGTTCTAAGATACTAATCATGAGCCATTAGGGAAATACAAATTAAAAGTCATAAGATAGTACTGTATACCTATTAAAATTGGACATACATATGCATACATGCATACAGTGAAGGACTACTATTTGTCTGTTTCTAAGCAAAATTGTGCTTTCCCTGTGTACTGCTCATTTCCTTTCTAGGTCTTTGTCTAAGAAAAAATAAAGAGATTCCTATAAAAGAAACTCATATATCAATGCCATTAGCAGCTTTAAACATAAATAGCCCAAACTGGAAACAACCCAAATGCCTGTCAATAGGTAAGCAAAATTCCCTATTGGAAAATCCCCAAATGTAACAATTATAAAAAGAACAATTAATAGATGTGACAATATGGAGGAATTTCAGAAATACAGTCAGCCAGATATGAAAGTTACATCATATTTAAATGAATGTCAAGGTGTGCTGCCCATCACTAGAAACCATAACAGTGGCCTTTGGGTGGGAGGTGATAAGGTTTCTTGGAAAAGGGTTTGGGATCACTTTCTAGTAATGGAAATGTTCTAAGCCAAAGTAGCTCCTTCTCAGGCCTCATTACTGTAATCCTTGATCATCAGCAGGATATACATTATGGCTCAGATATACACCATGGATCAGAACTTCCCAGGGTCCGAGACAAGTCTGGAGTCACTATCCTAGACTCACTGTCAACCTGATCTTCAAGGTCCTGCCTTGGGTAAAATATCACTGATATATTCCATCAACAGCTCCAGTAACTATCTAATGGAACTGTATGTCACATTTTAAAGCAATGCAGGTACCATAATAGAACACAATTAGAAAACTATAGTAATTTAATCAGATTTAAATAATCAGTAAATTATTAATTTAATCACCACAAATTAATCAGATCTCAGCTCAGTAGTTTCCATCCCACAAAAAGCTCAAGATTAATCATAAATTAAAAAGTGAGGCAAGACACAGAATGCAGCTCAGCGGTAGGTGCTTTCCTAGTATAAAGCTTTGATGCCCAGCACCTCCCCCCATACATGCAGTATGCTTCTTAAAGTCAAAGCCAAAGCGGGGAAATTTTGTCCTCCACATCTTCTATTCATAATTGCAATTGTCTAAATACTTGGTAGACATGAAAGGCAACTACAACCTAAGCTTTTACACTATTGGAGAACAAATAAGGTACGTATGATTTGGCCTTTCATAATAAAAGTGTTTTAGCAGACTACATGCTTAGTCTTTGAAAGTAGGCAGGATTGATTAGCTGTCCTAAGTTAACTTTTGGACTATATTAAAAATATTTCAGGTTGGAAAGTAGTGTTATTAGTTGAAGGCATTAAATCCAACATTAAATGTTGGGTATTATCCAATAAAACTATTTTTGGTCATTTTTAACTGGCTCATTACATAAATATAAAATAGTCAAAAATACATTTTTCAAAAATATTTACATCAATATATTTTATATTTCAGTACACAATCCCAGGGTGGATTGCATTGAGAACATCCCTTAACGGGTTAGATTATACGGGGTGTTGAACTGTGTGTTCAGCAGAACTTGCCTTCAAAATCTAACAAAATAAATTAAAAGCTGGGAGGTGGGATGAGATGAGAATTTACTGAGGTCATAATTAGGAAAGATACTGGAAAGAATATCTTTGTTTTATTTTGCTCCAATAAGTGAGGTCGACTAATTGTTTATTTTTTACAACAGTTCAAAGACTTTAATATGGTTGATTCATACATTTTACATTATTGTAATTCCTTTTCTGAATTGTGATAGTGAAGGTCTCATTTTCTCAGTCAAGTTCTCAACTTCTTGACTAATTGGTTTTGTCATTTTTAACCAAAAATAAAATTGAATGTGTCTTTTCCTTTCCCTTTCCTCGGAATCCCAGTGGATGGACACAGTCATGCACACCAGCTGGTCACACGGGAGGAACAGATTGCCTCTGGGGGTGTGACTTACCCTAGCCATTCTGCATAGTGCATTCTGGAGCTGCAATCCTCTGTCTTGATGTAATGCAATCAAAAGGGCTCTGATCCTTGAGATTATGCATGGAATTTAGGGCAGAAAAATCCACAACTTGGATATGAGCTGACCTTCTCCCAGACAAAAATCTAGGGGGAAAAATCCAAAATCTAGAGGCTGTTGGTGCCTTCCAAATCCACTTGAATTCTAAATTAACAGACCATTTATGGCTGTCCCATTTTATGACATATTCTAAATCTTTATACAGGTGCATGAAACCATGATTTAAAATGAGCTTTACTTTTAAACAGTGCAGATCTCTATATAATAAGCAATGCTATGGAGCAAACCCAGGGCCCTGCGCATACCAGGAAAGCCCTGTACCACCGAGCCACTTCTCCGGGGCCATATTATGGTCTTTTCAAAATTCTTATGCATATGTAAATGTAGTTATGTAGATAGACAATACAAATTCTAATTCTAAAGACATACATAATTCATATAAATGTGTAACTGAGTTCCTATCCACCTGTCTGTTACTAGTTGTTCTCTAATGATGGTACAAAGGATATGGTTTCCTTCTTGTGGGATCATGAAAATTGGACATTA
Source organism: Dipodomys ordii (assembly GCF_000151885.1). Lineage (NCBI taxonomy): Eukaryota > Metazoa > Chordata > Mammalia > Rodentia > Heteromyidae > Dipodomys > Dipodomys ordii. The sequence goes on along the minus strand of NW_012267221.1, from coordinate 36,601,162 downwards.
ATGGGGATATTTAGAAACACTAATTTGGATGGTCAGTTCATAACAACAGTGATACCAGTTAAACAAGCAAATAGAAATAGACTAAATTTACTGTTCTTTTTTTTCCACCCAAAAGCATAAGCTAGGAAAGGCATAATGGCTATAAATGCATAACTATGAAAAAATAACTATCTGAAAATCAGCAGAAGTTCAACCACCTCATAAGGATTTAAAAAACTGAAGTAGCTGGCTTTTCCTGTGGCACACAGCACGCATGCAGTGTGCAGCTGCGGGCCAGCAGGACAGGTGTGGACAGAGAACACTTTACACCTAACGACAATTGTTTAATGCATAGGTTGAGAAAATTACAGTGGTTAGTGAAAAGACAATGCGTGGGATTTTTCTGAGCCTGAATTGAGCTTGGTGGTATGATTCTACCTGTAAATTGGGTTCCACTTAAGTCATCATAAAAGTTTAAGTCTAATTTGGGGAGGGGAAGGGGAATAACAAAACGCTGAAACAAAGACACAGGATGACCCATTGCAACAGGGATACCCACAAGACAGTATATTGGTAATGAACTTTACTACTTCAGGGGAGGGGCTGTGGAGGAGTGAGGGAGGTTGGAGAGGGAAGGAATAGTGGGAGAACAACAAGGGAAGGGTTAACAGTAACTCTGTAGAGCATCTTTACAAAAAGTAAAATTAAAAAAAAGTTTAAGTGTGGTCCTATGTATAAAGGATCTGCCTTGAGCAGAGGTGTGTTACTTTCTTCCTTTTTCATATTGTTCCTTTTTATTTTTTACATATTTTTATTGTAAAAATAGTGTACAAAGGAGTTACAGTTACATGAGTAAGGTAATGAGTACATTTCCTATTGAGCATTGTTACCTCCTCTGTTTTTCCCCTACCATCCTTTTTCTCCCCACCTCCCCAACTCCTTCCCACCCCCAGGTTCTAAAGTTTGTTTTCAACACTGCCTTGCACATCTCATTGTTACAATGGGTCACCCTGTATCCTTATTTCAGTATTTTGTTATTTCAGATTGTTCCTTTAACCTACTACCATTATTATTTTAAATGCTCAATTTATATCTTAAAACTTAAATTATAGAAAGAAGTCTGACCTATGAATGTCAATAGCCATGTAAGAGTTTCAAGGTCAAAGAAGGTGATACATTCTTTAGGTCACAGGTGAATATTTGATCTCATTTTTCAGGTCCCCCCAGTGGGGAGGAAACAAGCAGGCATTTCTCTCAGTCTTTCTGGGCTTTCCTAGGGCTACCATGTGGTTTCACCTGGCCACTCTTGTTTATGAGGACAAATAGTGCAACTACAGCAACTTCTCTGCCATTGTAAAATAAGTCCTTGCAGGAAATCAAAAGTAGCTTCTAAACAACTAGTAAAGAAAATACAATGTAGACTCTCTCTATACACTTTTTGCCCATTATGATAAGCCTCAAATTCCTCTTTGAGCTCTTGCCCATCCATATGTAATTGAACCTCTTTTCTCATCATATCTGTCTTTCATCAGTTTGATTCTCAGGCCCTCGTCACCAAATCTGGGAGGATACAAGAAGAGCTTTTTTTTTTCTCCCCTATAAATTTTAGTCTGTATGTATTGAAACCAATTCAAATACTTCAGAACAAGTAGGAGGCATAAATAATGAAAGAGTATTAAGTGCTATGCACTGATTAAATTCCAGGCAGCAGTATATTTAATTTTAAACACTGAAAAGAAGCACTACTCTGATGTGGAGACATCAGAGAACACAGTGTTCAATTGCAGTTGGACTCTAGATAAAAGAACAAAAAATCAGAAAGTGTGCCATTTACAATCACTCTTCAGGCTATATATCTCCTACATCCCTTTTCCCAAGAAGCTATTGGATTTCCTGCTGTTTGTGGTGGGGAGTAAAGTACTTTAGATGGTGGGAAGTCAGTAATTCAAGGAAATTTCCATTCCCATCAAGCCAGTCTCCTTGCCACTGCATACCCAGCTCCTCTTCTATTCCTTCCTTAAATCAGGCCCCTTCCCTGCATCTCCTTCTAGCAACTTTTCCCCTCCTCCCTACTTAAACGAAAGTACTAGCTTCATGACAAGCTCACTTCCATTCAGACTTCTCAGAATTCCTCTCACCCTTTTTTAGAATCCTCTAACTGAAATGTACAAATGTTATCTCTCCAATGAGACTAAATATTACTTAGGGGCAAAAGTCATTTTCCCCTTCTTGCAAACAACAGTTCTCTACATCAAGGCACTTATGTAAAGTTTGATGATTTGCCAAATATCCATGTGCCTGCCTGCAGTGTGGTAGACACTTAGAATCAGAGAGAGAACTTCTTGTTGTTCTTCCCTGTTCTGGGTGCTCAAGAAGAAAGGCTTGAGGGCAGGGGTTGCAGCGTTGTAGGCTAGTATACCTCTGAGCTGGGCCTTCAAGCTCAGGTTTCCAGGTCTCTGTCATGCCCAGTCACTAATCTGTTTCCTTCAGCTCCTTGGAAACCTTGCTTAGTTTCACAACTCAATGAATAATTGCTTGTTCTGAGCATCACACTCTTAACTTACTTGCTAGGCTGGCAATCTGCCACTTGAGCCATACCTCCAGCCAAGGTTTTTGCTGGTTATTTTGGAGTTTGAGTCTGCTGAGCCTGACCTGGAACTATGACTCTCCAGATGTAAGTCTTCTTTCTGAGTAGTTGGGATTACAGGCTCTAGCCACCCATGCCAGCTACAACTCTTAATTTTTAAGGAATTATTAAAACACAAGGCTCTATTCATACCAAATTCTGACTTGAGTTACACACTACTGCCCATCAATATTATAGTGTCATTCCCCAACTTTGTGCATGTATTGTTCATTGAACACTGGCTATGGAAAACAGGCTCCAGTTAAAGAATTCCCAGATCCAAAGGCAGATGCTATATTTACTAATGAAAGAAAACAGAACTGCTCAGCAGCTGTTCTGCTGACTTACAGCAAATGAGCTTCATGCTGGAAGGATAGAAACATCATAAAAAGAGAACTGAGCACACCTCACAGCTAGGTGAATCAGGCTCTAGGGTCCCAAAAGAACTGCATGTATGAGTACAGGAATTTTTTGAGAACCCAGAAAACCTGGTGGAGGGAGGTAGCAAGAAGTTAACATCTCACATCAACGTTCACCCTTGAACTCTTAAAATTAAAGAAAAGTATTAGAATTCCTAAGTATTACAGGTCAGTTGGTTACCATAGGGCAAAAGTCAGGACTTTGAACACACAACACATAGAGGGCAAAATGACTGGAAATTTCTAGGAATTAGCAATTGAAGAATCATTCATTTTTTAAATAAAGTCATTTCTGAGATAAATTAGGGAATCCTCAAGGTCTTTTAATTTTGATTAAGATTGTTCTCATAAAGTAGGTGCTGATGGCTCATGCCTGTAATCCTTCGTAGCTGCTCAGGAGGTTGAGATCTGAGGATCAGGGTTCCAAGCCAGGCAGGGCAGTAAGTCAGTGAGACTCTTATCTCTAACTACCACAAGAAAACCAGGAGTGGAGCTGTAGCTCAAAGTGGTAGAATGCTAGCCTTGAGTGAAAAATGCTCCAAGACAATGCCCAGTACCTGAGTTCAAGCCCCACGACCCCCAACAACGTAAGATTGTTCTCATGAGAAGACTATTTTCTATGGACTGGAACAATGTAAAGTAAATCAGTGCTGAGTTCACCTAATCCCTTAATTTGAGCAATACCTACTGAAGACCAACTAGATTTCCAACCACAATTATATTTGGCCTTTCAGTACTTTGAATTTAGATTAGATGAAAGATGTTTCTGAAGTCAAGAAGCTAGCAGATGTCAGGACCAAACTTTTAAATAGAGCTTCAGAAATCCTTCATAGCAGAAGACTAGAACGGTGGTTCTCCAGAGGTTTTGAATATTCCTGACACAAAGACATGATAAAGTGCTAACTACCCTTATCTGGCTACTACAACTATACATATACTTATCAAAGATCATATCATATATTTCATTATATGTATGAATATACATATATGTGTCATACTACCCCCATAAACAGGTATAATTACTATGTGTCAATTACAATAAAAATACAATAAAACCCAAATTTCCCCCCAAAATCCATAGCAAAGTGACTTTCCCCATGTATTATCGGTGACTTGAATGGATAAATTTATTAAATATATAGGATTACCATGATGAATGTGAGAGTTACTATTAAAATATACCTAATCAGGGCTTGAGGCATGGCTCAAATGCCTAGAAAATTTGAAGTTCTGACTCCATCCTCTGGTACTACTTACTTCTCTACAAAAACAAAACAAAACAAAAAACCACTATGCCTAACAAAGTAGAAACCAGAGAAGATTTTTAAATCAGTGCATGATGAAAGAAAAAATGTTTTGGCTCAGTTACACAATTAAAAAAAATTTACCTTTTCAGCACAATAAATTCTATTTGAAGGTAGAATTTATTATACTCTTCAAGATTTGCGTGGTTTACTGATTTTAACTTGGGGCTAAAGATCTTCAGCACAAAGATGGGTCTTAGGTAAGGATGTAGAGACAAAATGATTAATAAAGACAATGAATATTTACTGAATCTGGCACCTACATGTATTTTATGAAGATTATTCATTTTATCTTCACACCCCCTTGGGCAGATACTGTACTACAGATAAGCAGTCTGAAAGGCTATCAAATAGATCGAAATCCTTATTTTGTATGGCCAGAGACATTTCATTTAACTACTTTTTGATTATGAGCTTTTTCTAGACTGATAGAACTATTCTTAGAATAATTCTTGGAAAAATTCCACATATAAATAAAGGGTTATTGACAGAAGTAGAAGTCACAAGAAACAGGTTCAAGGAAGCAATTGTCTTCAGTGTAAACAAGGCCTTGCTAATAACACACAAGAAAGATGGCTCAAACTTAGCGAACTTCCTGTCACTGGCAGACAACTGCACGGTGGCCCTGGACTGGACTGGACTGGAAGGCGCACAATGCACAGACCCCTTTGCTTTACACACATTTTTGCTTATGGCAAAACAAATTCGTTACTATTTTCCGTTCCATCCTGCTATGGCTCAATTATGATATTTCCCATCTATATATGACAACTATTTCAGGTATGAAAACTAAAAGGGGAGAAAGGAATGTCTAACTGTTGATCCTGGTTTGATGTATACTTTTGTCATAATAAAAGTTCTTTTCTCCTGTGACTTCATATCTAAACATTTCCCGATGATAAATAATATCATATACACCAGATCCTTAAAAGGGAGTTTTGACCTGAGTATTTACTAGTGGATAATTCAGTTAACCTACTTCCATCGAGGATGTGGGGCAGAGGTCAGTCTAGAAACACAAGAAACAGCCCCAAATGCTTCTGCTTTGACCCCGGGGAGGGGGGGGGGAGGGCTTCTCTACTGCAGAGGGATTCATTTGCATTATTCCCCTTCCCCCCCAACATTCAGCCGCCCACAGCTCCGAAGAGTACAAGAACTAGTACTTAGCTCATCATGTGCCACTTTAAGAGCTTGAACCTGACAGCTTGGCATACGCATGAAATGCTCCCGGGCAAAGCCTTTACCTGAAAGTCTTCATTCACTCTTCAGGTGGGAAGGAGGGCGAGCCCGCAGCTCCTGACGAGGAGGAGAACAAAATGGAAGGGGCGAAGCTCACTCTCCTCAGATCAGGGGACCGAGATGGGCGGCTGTCACCGAGACAGCTGGCCCAGAAATACTAGGCTTTCATTAAAGTCCCCTGGAAACTCATGGGCTTCTCCGGGTGGAAAAATCAAAAGGGCACAGCTGATGAGCAGGGACCGAGAGCCCCACGCCCGGGTAGCCCGCCTCGCCGATGTCCACTTACACCACGCGCGCCATCCATCGCCGGCCTGGACGCCGCGGGGACCGAGGCGGCGTCCGGCGGGCGGGCTCGGCGGCCGGGGACCGTCCCCGAACCCCCGGAGCGGGCGCTGCTCGCGGGAGGGTCTTACTGGCGACAGGCCGGGCAGCTGGGGTGCAGGCGGGGCAGCGGCGCCGCAGCGCCCGGTGACCGCGCGTGGAGGACGGGGCGTCCTTCGGCCGCGCTCCCGGCCCCTCCTTCTGCTTCTGCCGCCGCCGCCGCCGCCGCCGCCGCCGCCGCCGTGCCAGCCGCGCGCTCCTCGCGGGTTCGCGCCCCGCTCGGCCCGCGCTCCGCCCGCGGGGCCCCGCAGGTGGCGGCCGAGGGATGCGTGCTGGTTCCAGGATACGCCCGCTGAGCAGGGTCAGCGGAGTCCTCAGCTGCGGTGGCGGCCAAGATGAATAAGTGAGCAGGGAGGGATGGGCCAACACTGAGTCGGCTTCACCTGTGGTTCCTTGGCCACCGCACGCATGCACGCCCACCCCTTGCAGACTCTAGAGCCCCAAAGTTATGAGAGCTGAGCCAGCAGGTCCCTGCACCGTCCAGCCCCCCCCCCCGCTCCCTCTCCGCACCCACCCCGGAGACCACCTAGCTGCAAACCCACTGAGTTGAATCCAGGTTGGAAGGTGGCACTGCTCTCCAGGGCCCTCCCCGCGCGCGCGTCCCCAGGCCCTGCCTGCGCAGGTGAGGGCCAGCCTTCCCCACTAAGTTCTGGCGCTCCGCTTCAAGTTTAGCAACCAAACTTCCTTGGACTCCAAGCCCCACGCTTTGTAGGGTGGTCCAGCCAGCGACTCTGCTCTCCTAACTAGTTTTTGCTCTGCGAGTGTGCACAGCACAAGTGCTTTAAGCACTGATCTGTTTTGCACTTTTATATGTCTCCAATACTCCAAGCTTGTTTCTCCTCAGAACATCTGGCAAAAGGCCATCTTCTCGCTCACAACTAGCCATGATTCAATCATTCTTCCCCACATTCCATGTGATCCCTGCATCTGCCCAGCGATTCCCAGCAGCAGTAACTGCCCCAAGAGAACAACAAAAGAACTATTATTTTCATCATGTTCTACAATGGATGAGTCAATACGAAATTCATGCCTGAAGGGGCCTTACTGATAACTTCATTTGGCTCTCCTTACAGATGAAGATGCTCAGGCCAAGTTCAGCTTCCAAACGGAACAGTAAAATCCTAGAGTTGAAAAATCCTGAAGCCTGAAGATTTAGTTATTTTAGGGTAAAACATAGTAAAACCCAGATAGCACAGGAATTGAGAAACAGGAGTTACACAATCCAGCTGGGAACCTTTGAGATTTTTTTTACTATGCTTAAATTAGCTACTAACGTAATGTTTATATTCAAATATAGTAGTGCCGAAATGAAAATTTTCATGTTATGATGCTTAGTAGAATTGGGGTTCATGCATTCTGACAAGCATAGAATGTGAATATACTTCTACTAATTGGTTTGATAAGCATCAATTTTAGTGTATATAAATCATCATACTTAGATGAAAAAATTTAGCTGTACATAATACAGGAGCTCCATGCTAAATAATTATAAAATGCTGTTTTCTTTAGGCCTCATTCTACACTTAGCATTTGTTTGCCTTCTCCTTCTCCAGCTTTAAGGCTGCCAGACATGCTAGAATCTTTCTGAATGTCCACTGCAGGGGCTCCACATTGGGTAATGGGTGTGAATCCTTGATGTGCAGGTGGTGAGCGAAGAAACCGAAATTGGTACAGAAATTTGTTCCAGTTACCAAGGTAGATGAAAAATATTAAGTGAGCAATCAGTCTCTGGCCCCTACAAAAACAAAAATCCCAGGTGTATGTACATTACTTTGTCTTACTCAGTTGAAGAATACACTGAATCATGTTTACCGAGTTTTACCCCAGCTAGCCTTTGGTCTAAGATTGAGGCAGGTGATTGAGGAACAAGGCAGGTGTGTACCATACTGAACTGCTCTAGGCAAAGCCGGACTCCTCCTTCTCCATCCTCCATCTTGTCAAGCTGGACAGTGGACAGTAGAGGTCCAGCTTGAGTGTCGTAGGGCAAAACCTCTGCCACTGTTTGCAAGGCAAACAGAAAGAACATGTCATAAGGTCAAGCTGAAGGCCCATTAGGACCCCACACAATTACTTTTCTGAACACAGCCCTCTTGCCTTTTCACAGGGCCTTTCTCAAATCCAGAGTCCTAATACTGAGCTGATTGTGTGGGAACAGCCTTGGCGTTTCTCTCAGATTGCAGGCTGTACGTATGGTCAGGATGGTACCTTAGTTAAGATTTAAAGATGGCTGGAGGAAGTAAGGTTTCTTCTGCTGCTGGGGTTTAGAAAGGCTGCCTTTAGTCACAGCTACCTCAGCCTGGAACTGGAAATTAGGATCTGGTATTTCCAGCCTTTTTTCATCTTCTCACTCTGGTGTTGACAAGGATAGAGGAGATGGGACCTAGAGCTCCTCAGAACTAGTAGTAGTAGAGACCAACTGTAGGAATCTGAAAGAACAGAACTTCAAAGCAGGGGAATGGCCAGGCACTGGTGACTCCCACTTGATAATCCTAGCTTCTCAGGAGGCTAAGATATAAGGATCATGGTTGGAAGCCATCCCAGGCAGGACGTTTGTGAAGCTTATCTCCAAGAAACCACCAAAAGCAAAAAAAAAAAAGTGGCGCTAGTGGCTCAAGTGGTGGAACACTAGCCCTGGGCAAAAAAGTTCAGGGACAGTGCCAAAGACTTGAGTTCAAGTTTCAGGATGGCCTGACAGAGAGTCACACACACACATACACACACACACACACACAAATCTGGGGATGAGATTAGAAAGAGGAGGAAGCCCCCAGGGATGACCTAATACCAGTGTGACTAGTGTGAGGGCATTTGGGATATGACAAGCTTTTTAGTACACTTTCTCTTTGCCAGAAGGCAATGGAAAGAAAACAATTATAAAATATTGCACTTTGAACACAAGCTTTCAGTCCCTAGTGACCATACTGTTGACAAAGAAATATTGAGTTGCAATGAGGACTGCATGCCAAACAGTAACCTTCAGTGAAAGAATCAAGGAATCACCATCACCATATACTTCCTGGTAAAGAATTCTCATTTCCACTCCCAGTCCCATTAAATAGCCCTCCCAATTTCAGACAGACAGATCACAGACGTGGAGGCAACAGATTCCCTCCACTGGTTTCCCTAAGCACAGAACGTCTCAACATTCGATTTAACTTCTATTTAACCTTCTATCTAATGGGTCTGCTTCAGGTAGATCTGCCAGAACTTGAACCTTTTCAGGAAGCAATTTGCCAAGCAGAAGGAATTTCTCTAAACGAACTCTAAGTAGTAAAACAAGGGGACCCTACAGAAAAATCTGTGCCCCGGAGCTCACCTCTCTGCGGTGGAATCATACTGGCATATCAGATGGCCAAAAATCCTGATTTGTTTTCAGACAATGAAGTGTCTAGACAGAATGAGTGTTCACTCATATGAGGCTAGAGCATATATTTGCTTAAGAGGCATAGAAGTCGCAGGGAAGATTTAGTCTCATTACCCACCCAGAAAACATTTCAGGTTATGAAAAAGGAAACAACTTCAACTGGGCAGGTGGAGGACAGGGTAAATGCTAACAAAATTAAGCAACTGAAGAGCCAGGGAAAACATCACAATATCTGAAAATGAATTTTGAGGTTCTGCCTCCTCATTTCATATAGAGTACATAATAGGGAAAGCCTTAATTGATTATTGGAAAACATGACTACTCCTAGATATATTTCTCATGGATCCAGCTTTCATGTGCTATTTTTTGTGGATTTGGGCTGAAATGGTCTCTTTAAAAGAAAACTTGTATGTGTTCAGATTTTATTTAAATTTGGCTGAAAGCCTCAGCCAAATTTATGTGACAGACACATTTTCATGTCAGACTCTATGATTTTGGATGCAAAGTGCTCACAACTCAGCAGAAATGGTGTATCAATCTTCAACACTCTGTAGCCCATGGCATCTAAGAATGTTTTTGATGAAGAACTAGCGATGTGTGAATGTGCCATCATTTTTATTCCTGCTCCTGTCATTCTACTCCCAGTTATTCCTGTGCTCAAGCAGGCTTCAAATCCTTGTGATAAACTTCAATCACACTCTTGCAAAAGACCTCTTCTTGTGAACATGTTTCCAGAATAAAAGACCAAATCATCAGGTTACCTGACATTAAGATGGGACCAGGTTATGTTTGTAAACAAGAGGGATATAGTAACCCCTCTGCACATTACCTTGACAATAATTTTCTTTTAAAAAAGGACATTGTTGAAATGAAATAACTACTGCAAGCTTCACTGTCTAAGAATGTACCATTTTCAAGTATCATATTGTATCATGTGTTCTGTTTTTAGGACATATGTGTCTTTCAAGATGACTCACTTTCCATTATCTCATTGCCCCAAGATTTAGAAACAATCTGTCCTGATTCCATCAAAATAGCTTATTCTCCCCTTGGAATTCTGGATTTTTATCCATTGGTTAGCTTGTACTTTCAACCTTAAGCTTCTATTTGACAAACAGCTAGATAAGATAGTAAGATGTTCTGGTAAGTTAAGGGAAAATAGGCTGGCTATTCAAGTAGTAGGCTTATACTGCTCTGATAGGTGGTACTAGAATCAATGGAAAGAAGTCACTGCAGGAAGTTGAATTTGATTAAGACAGGCTTGCCTGTTGGTTATAATTTACAATAGGGTGTTCTGGGATGAAGTAGCTTTTTCTTCCACCATAAGTGATATGACCTACCTAGTATATGGGTTTTTTAAGTGCATAGTAAAATTCCATATCTCTAAGAAAATTCCTACAAAGCCAAAATCTATATTCTCAAAAGTTGCTTCGCAGCATGAAAACTCACCTGCTCTTGACTGAGGACTCTCTCTATCCCAACACTATAGGGAGCATCGTGATGTCCTCCTTTGTACGCCCTTACAAGCTTAGATTGTGTCTTGCTCTGGTCTTTGGCTAAGGGGAGTTTTTCAATCATTTTAAATTGTTTTTGTCTTAGAAAAGCAACCGTTAATTTTTTTTATTGTGAAAATACTGTACAGAGGGGTTACAATTACATGGGCAAGATAATGAGTACATTTCTTATCAAGCATTGTAGCCTCCTCCTTTGTTTACCCTTCCCATGCCTTCCCATCCTCCCTCCCCCCCATTCTTCCCCCCCCCAAGTTGTAAAGTTCGTTTTCGACATGACAACTTGTACCTCTCGTTGTTGCAACAGGTCCACCTGTATCCTTATTTAAACGACTTGTTTTCCCTCTTCCCCTCCACAAATTATACCGACATCAAATACAGTGAAAGCAGGGGTTATACTGTGGGGGAGGGACATACAAAGCAACAAAGAAATAATCTTATAATTGCGTTAGAAACAAATGCATGAAAGAAAAAAACATTTAAAATACATATCTTAGAGTTCATTTTCCTAACATCACCTTATCTGACCTTTTCTGCTTGACTCATACATATACTAGATATTGCAAATAAGGGAAATCATGGGACCTATGTTTCTTTGGGCTTGGCTTACTTCACTTAATATAATTTTTTTCAAGTCTTTCCATTTCCTAACAAATTGGGCAATGTCATTCTTTCTGATGGAGGCATAGAATTCCATTGTGTATATATAGGGGCATCTGGGTTGGTTCCAGATCTTAGCTATGGTAAATAATGCTGCAATAAACATAGTTGTGCTGGTAGCTTTAGTGTGGTATTGTTTGTGATCATTTGGGTAAATGCCCAAAAGTGGGATTGCTGGGTCAGAGGGGAGCTCTATGTGGAGTCTTTTGAGGAACCTCCATACTACTTTCCAAAGTGTCAACCGTTAAATAGTAAATAAACAGTACTCAAAGAATTCCATCTAGTTGAGCACAAGGAATAGTCTATCCATGTACTATTATTTTGTGGCTTGTGATATTTCCCTTAACTAACTTCTAATAGAGTACAGAGCTATGCTAACAGACACAATAATGAAATTTAAACTATGTTTTGTAATGCATAATAATCTTGCACATTCTATCTCACTTATTCTTCATAGTCATCTATGATTGCTTTTCTAAATATAAGGAAATGGACAAGACAAAGTCACTCTTAATATAAGGTAGGACTTCAATTTGAGCCCAGGCCAAACTCCAAAACAAGTGCTCCTTTTATTATTCTGTGTTGTTTTCCAAAGCCTCAGACGTCTTCATATTGGCTTTTACATTCTAGGCAACATTCCTCCTACCCAGCTCCTAATCTTTCAACTCTTTACAGGCAATAGCCATTGTCAAGGTATTGTGATTTGGAACAAAGATGTATTGCTACCAAAGCTTATAATGATACAATACCTGGCTTTGATAGTATTATAAAATAGAGAAACTGTTCTGAATAATATTTTCTATCGCTTCCGTAACTCTGAGCAAATATCTAGTCTATGAACCATTTCAAATCAAGAATGCTATACTTTTTAAGGCCAGCCCCAGAGATAAGATCATTATGAGATAACTGAAGTATAGCCAAAAGCAAACTTGCCAGCAAATGTAGAATAATGGAAGAATCCTAAGAAAATCCTAAGAAGTCAATGAGCAAATCCTAAGAAGTCAATGAGACTTGGGCATGCTTGATCCAATCATGAGAAGGGAGAAAGTATATAGAGTCTAGTATATATAGTCTATGCTAAAGAACAGGGGAGGCCATGAGGACAGCATTCATCTGAAAGGGAAAAAATTCATATAAGCTCTAAAGGCATGGTACCCACTGGGACCATAGGTGATTTAAGACAAACAATGCTCACTGACAGATCTTAAATTATGAAAAGGATATAATAAATTATTCCTGATAGATTAGATTTTAGGATTACCAGGGCAACACTGACTGTGAGCATAGAAATTTAAGACCTTGACCAACCATGCTGCAGGAAGCTCAATGCAAAGTTTAACTTGTCTGGCTTACCATAAATGCTTGAGGAGAAACATTCGTTCCCCACAACTTATTTTCTTTCCATAAACTTTGTTTATCTGTGGTTACTCTTTATACCATCTGTCAAGATCTGAAGTTCTTAAATTTAATAGAACCACTATCCATTGAGTTAGTTATGTACTTCAAGAAACACCAATTTTCTCCAAGTACTAATGGTTCATGCCTGTAATCCTAGCATCCCAGGACTGAGATCTGAGGATTGCGGTTCAAAGCCAGCAGGCAGGAAAGTCTGTTATCCTCCATTAGCCACCAAAAAGCCAGAAGTGAAGCTGTGGCTCAAGGGACAGAGTCTTAGACTTGAGCAAAAAAGCTCAGGTACATTACCTAGACTGTGTCTGCACATGCGCGTGCACGCGTGCACACACACACACACACACAGGCAAAAGAGATTTCATACACACACACACACACACACACACACAGGCAAAAGAGATTTCATGGTGAATGTAACAAAAGATTTTATAAAGATTATGTCTTTAAAACTTGATTGTCAAGAAACTATGATCATTTTATGGTGTCCTTAAGTAGAAATTAGCTACCAGCACAGTTTCACCACCTGTTTTGATCAAATTTCTAGTTCTTCCTTGACCTTAAAGTACTTTGGACAGTATGAATAATTTACTGTTTTTATCTTTTATCTCATTTATTTTTTTCAAAAAAACTGATACCAGATGTAATGAAATCCTTTCAGTTCATTGATTGGCTTCCCATTAATTGGTCCTTCTAACTTCTGACTATGCTTTTCCAGTTTTGAGTTACATGACCATCTTAATTGTAGAACTACCTCTAATTAAAGACAGTTACTAGGAACCCATCTGATATGTAAGTCAAAATTCTTTCCAAAGAGAGTGGCCAGCTCAGTTTGAAAGGATGTTCATCCCAGACAACCCACCATCTTGATCAAAGAATTGAGACTACAAAGTGAAATTTAACAAATCAGAACATAGTCACTCTAACGAAGGGTAAGGTACATTAGAATATCTTTACTGCAATTGCACTGTGTCACCTGTGGATTAGCTATGAATTATGTTGCTCTTTCATTAAAGGAAAGTGTCCCAGGGATTGGTCTATGGTTAATATTAGTTATATTTTCTAAGTGTAGAATTAAAACCTGTCAGTGTCCCACAGCCCATTTATGAGTCCTGGTTGAGAACAGATGGGGAAAACAGTAACAGGGAAACTAACATAACTTAAACTGAAAAACTAGGAAACAGGTAACAATATATAGATGAAGAAAAACTTAAAACCTAAGTATTTCTCTACCAAATTGTTCTAATTCTCTTCATTCTACACTATTGATGAAGAGAAAGCATCACCACATTTTGTCATAATAATCTAATAAGGTTCAGTTTTGTAGGACTATTCTAGCCTAAATGTTTTCATTACCTCCAAAGTCATATGTTAAAGCTATAGGTTACAATGCTATAGCATTTGGGAATGGGGTCTTTGGGACATAATGAAGTCACAAGAGTGGTGCCCTCATAATGAGATTAGTGTCTTTATAAGAGGAGACTCTAGGAAGCTTCTTCCCACCATTTTCTCTCTGTTGGGTACTATGCAGCAAGAAGACAGCCATCTGCAATTCAGAAAGAGAGCCTTTCCAGAACCCCACTGCATGGCCAACCTCATCTCAGACTGCCCATAGTTCTAACAATGAGAAATATATTCCTCTTGTTTATACCACCTAGTCTATTTTTGTTAAACTAGACTGGTCTAAGACAAAATCTTACCCCCTCTTTTTTAACTGAATAACCTTCCCTCCCAATGCTGTGGTTTGATCTCACTCATGGTCCTCAAATGAGTTCACTCAGTGAGGCCTTTGGTAGACCAGAGCTCTACCACTCAAGTAATACTAACAGCTCATTTGCTTTAGTTATTTTTTCAGAAAGGCTCTCTAGTATTTTTCCCAAGGATAGCCTGAGATAGTGATCCTCCTATCTATATGTCCCCATGAAGCTGAGATTACAAGTATGAGCTACTATATGAGCCATTGTGGCTGCTCTCTTTTTTTAAAATACCTTTGAATAGCTTCTACTTCCTTTATACTCCTTTTCAAATATAAATGAGAAGGGTTTTGGCAGCCTTAATTTATTTCTTCCCAATTTTAAAGCTATTAATATTTCTCTAATAGTGCTTCATGTGTAGAACACCATTATCCTACTCTGAGAGCATCCAGCTAACATGCTGTATCTTAACCCAAACAAGCTAGGGGATAATACAGGAATGAAATTTGTTTCAACTATATGAGCATGAGAGGCTCAGAGTTCAAGCCCCAGTATCAATACACACATACAAATCCTTATATTATAGTTTATACAAATAGCAATAGGAACATTCTTTTTGTTTCTAAATTTTGAGAGAAAGTTTATTTTGCTGGGTAGTACAATGCTTGCTATAAGAATTGGCTTGGGGGAGGGTTGGAGTGACACTGAGGAGTTTAATTTAGAGCCTTATGCGTGTCAGGTTGGTGAATTGCTTCAGATAGTTCATGTGTAAATTTTTAGAAGTTTTAAAATGTAGAGAGTCATGTCCACTCTGAATAACTGTTTCTTCTTTTTTTAATCCAGGACTGAAGACATGGCACAAGTGGTAGAGTACTAATTGTGAGCAAGAAAGCCAGCCAAGTAAATTGGAGGCTTGGAGTTTAGGCCTCAGTACCAGCATACTCACTAATCCTTATATCATTTATTTTTAGTCTATTTCCATTCTAGTTTATAGCAATAATAATATTCGTTCTATTTCTGATTTTAAAGAGGAATTTTCTATGTTTTTCTATTTAGATATTTGCTTGCTATGAGATTTAGCTTTTTAGTGGGATGGTAATGCTAGGCTTTAACTCAGGGCCCGCACTCTTGCTAGGTTTGTGCTCTACCACTTGAGCCAGGCCCTGAGCCCTGCTTTTGCTGGTTATTGTGGAAATCCTATCTAGCAAATGTTTCTGCCTCCTGAATATCTAGGATTACAAGGTGTAAGCTGTACCTAGCTGGTAGTTTTTCTTTTCTTTTGCCCCCTAAATCTGATTATTGGCTTAGCCAATATATTTAATGCTATATTTGCCATTGTTATGTCGAAAATATATTCTGAAATTTTAACTTTGTTATTCTGAATGTACAGTTAACCATAAAGAATCAGTTTAAGACATCCTCTTTACTGAATTTTCTAAGATATTTTTTTCATGCCTGGGGGATGGAGATCACCATTAAGGTGATAACTTGCAAAAGTAGACTTCCAAATGCTAAACTTTTCCCCCTATGTTTTTAGAATAAACCAAACTTCTTGTAGTCATTTTTTAATAAATTACAGGATTTGCTCTGTCACTTTTGAATTGTGTTCACAAATACTATTACTATATTTATGTGTATACTTACTAATTTATATATATTTATTTATTGGTGCTGATCCTGGGGCTTGAATTATGGCCTAGACTCCATTCCTGAACTTTTTTTGCTTAAGGCTAGGACTCTACCACTTGAGCCACAGCTCCACTTCTGGTCTTTTGGTGACTAATTGGAGATAAGAGTTTCATGGACTTTTGAACTGCAGTCCTCAGATCTCCTTCCTGAGTAGCTAGGATTATAAGCATGAGTCACTGACACCTAGACTAGGCTATGATTTCTAAATGGTTCTCTTGTATTGATATTGTTATGGTATCATAGAATACATTTGAAAGCCCTGTGGCTTGTTTTAGTCTTCGGTGATAGGAGATAGGAATGATCTGTTTTTACAAGTTTAGTAGGCTTCACCCAAAATGGAAAAAAAAATTTGGTGGATTAAAAAAAACCTTCACATATTTAAGTATCATAATTCTTGGAATAATTATGAAAATTTGTAGCTTTCTAGAAGGTTCTAAGCTTTTATAATTTATCAGGATTAAGTAGTTTTATTCTTCCATATTTTAAACAACTGCTGTTTCTCTTTTATTCTTCCATATTTTAAATAACTGCTGTTTCTCCTTCCCATTCCTAGTAATAGTTCTTTTTCAACAATGCTATTTACATTAGATCCCTTTGTTCTAGATTTACTTCCTTCTACTGTGAGTGAGTACATCCTTGAGTTAATCTTTCTGTCAATATATGAGTAGTTTACTCAGTTTCTGTTGAAATATGGCAATATTTGACTTGTCTTCTTAAATATTTTATCTGGGGTTATACATCTAATCCAAGGGATATTTTACCTTAGACCTTTGAGGAAATTTCTTCTCTAACTTTTCTGCATGGATTTTTTTCTCTCTAGTTGGCTTAATATTCATTCTCATAATTGGCACTCTGAAGTTTTACAGACAGGTATAGACAATTATTCAGTCTGGAATTCAACTTTCTTAAATCTGAAGAATAATGTCTGTCATAGAACATAAAGATGTTCAATTGTCATGTCTTTACACCTCCCCTGACACTTTCCTCTGGAATTTCTGTTATACACACGTTGGAACATCTTATTCTGTCTTCAACATCTCATAATTGCTCACATTTTCCATCTCTGATCTGTTCATGCAGCAGACTGAGTAATTTCTGTGGATTAGAGTTTGATCTTCAGCTGTGTTTAATTACCAGTTTAGCTCATGCTTTGAGAGTATTTTTAATTACTTTTTTGTTTCTGGAAATTCTCTTGGGTTTTACATTTTCTACTTAACATAATATGATTGGGATTTTGATTCTTGTAAGTGTTCTTCATTCTCTCTCAGACACTGAAATGTAGCTATAAAATCCAGACAGAATTCAAGGAACAGCTACTTTAAGGTCTCTGAAGAGTTAGGTCCACAGCCAGACTCAGAATCAAGCCCAGAATTAGAAAAATCACAATTGGCAATAGGATCCTATAGTCCTGGTATAGTCCTACCCCCAAAAAGAAAGTGGGCTCTGGAGGATTGGGGTAAAGGAAACTCCAGATGATTTGCTTCTCCATGCAATTGAAGAGTGTCAGTAGTCTGGGAAATAAATTGATATTTATTTATTGGGTTAAGATTACTGTACCATTCAGGTAATATAAATCACACTCTAAAGTCAAGCACTACATAAGGCTGCTCCATCTTATCTAATGACCCCAAACCAAACAGAGACTAGTTTTTATGTTTTCTCCTTGAGATGATACTTAGTTTCACCTTTCTCTCAAAGTATTTCATGGGCACCAATTTTAGACATATTTGTTGTTGCCAGTAAATTACAATGTAAGTTCCTGGGCTTTATTTCTTTGGTCCTTGCCCTTTGATTTCCACTCCTTCCCCTCACCTTTGGAGTTACTCCTTTATGTACTAGTATGTTTTGGTTTTCTGTTTAAGAAATACTTGATAATTTTTGTTTGATTCTTATGAACATGCTACATATTTATTTATTTGAATTTAGGTATTTAGAGATTGGTGAACTTTGTATTAGTGAATCCCGCTGCTAAAACTGGAAGCCTCCATTTGTTCTTTGGCACATTCCAGTCTTGCTACTAAGTCCACCATGCTATTTCATTGATTCTCTTTTCCCTCTCTCCCTTACCCCTCTCCTCCTTTTCATCTCTCTCTCTCTCTGTTTTTGTCTCTTTCCTCTCTCTCTCTCTCTCTCTCTCTCTGGTTCCAGTACTGGAGCTTGAACCCAGAGCCCTCTTCTTGCTTAGCTTCACTTCCAGCTTTCTGATGGTAACAGAGAAGAGAGTCTCATAGACTTTTCTTCTGGGTCTGGCTTCAAAACACAATCCCCATATCTCAGACTCGTTAGTAGCTGAGACCACAGGTGTGAGTCACCAGTACCAACCTTTCTTTTCCCTTTCCCTTTCTCTTTCCCTTTCATTTCCTTGATGGCAAGTAATGATTTGTTACCAAAATGAAAGTATACCTTGAGGTATAAAGTGAACACGGGTAAAAGCTGACTGGATATATGCTGTTGGGGCTTGAGACGGCATTGTACAATTGGATAGCGTTACCAAGAAGTGCCAAAACAAATAAGCGCTTCCCTGTGGCCCCTCCCCAAATGGTTTGATGACTGAGCGGTGACTGTCTGTGCTTTGAGAAGGTGAGAGGCAGGCACCTGTGCATTTCATCCTCTTTGCCTTGCCCGGTTCAGCATTGATATGAAGTGCGGGCTCCATAGAGATAAGAAGCCTGGTCTTATCAAAGACACTGATATTTTCTGTACTGTCTAATACAATGGCATTTCTCAGTCATAGTTACCTTCTGTCTCTTCCTACTTAAGCACTTTATGAGACCACACATTCTTCTGGTATTCTTCCTTTGGCTTTAGCTGCTTCTCCTCTTGTGCTTAATCTGTAAATATTGTCATCATCCCAAGGCCTGATGTAGGGTCTCTTCTTGTTCTACGGTATTTCTTCAGATAAGTTTACCCAATAGTATAGTATTAAACTATCTTTATGCTAGAATTTCTCAACTTGACATCTTCTGCTTTGTGTTTTGTTTGAGACAGAGCTTCACTATCTAGCCCAGGCTGACCTTGAACTCAATACCTTTCTGCCTTCACCTTCCAAGTACAGTGATTACAAGCATATACCACTATGTCTGGATTCCAAGATGGTCTTAAATTATGGACTCAAAGGTTCCTCTTATCAATCTTTCAGGTAGCTGAAGCTACAGTCATATGCCACCAGGATCAGGTACAAATATATTTATTAATACTCATTTCCCTAATATGAGTTTTTTTTGTTTTCTTTAACCTAAAATGATAACTAATGGCTCAAATCAGAAACGTAGCTATTTTTCGCATCTCCTGTTAACATATAACACTTCTTCCATTGCATGGAGCTCTTTCAGGGATTTCCTCTCTAATTTTACGTCCTTTAATTCCTTCTCCCATAAATTCCTAGCCTCACTGGCCTCCTCAAGAACTTCACTCCAGGAAGACGTGGAGACAAGAAAGTTTTTTCTTTGTTGCTGCTTTTGTTTTCTTTTAGTCTTGTTTCTCTCTCTTTGGGAGGTGAGGGGGCACAGAAATGGAGGGACAAAGGGGAAATAATGTAGCAGTAGTATTCACTAGACACCATGCTGAAAATGAACTATACAATTTTGTGGGTAAGGATGGGAGGAGAAAAATGAAGAGCGAGAAAGAGAAGGGTGAGCTTATCCAAAAGGATCTTCATGCTTTTTGAAAATTTCACATATTTAGTAAATGGTTCAAAGCATTTTTTTGGCTCATACTAAAATTTTATGAAGAGCTATATGATTAGAAATGTGTCACAAAAATAACAAGGATTTGTGATACAGTTCTTAATTCAGAGTATTTTTTTCTTTTCTTGTTTTATTGTTACTATAAAGATAATAGAGGTGTTACAGTTTCATAAGTCAAGTAATAAGTACATTTCTTTTTGGAAAATGTCACCCCTGCCTTCATACTATCCCAGTTTTCCTCCTGTTCCCTCAGGAGGAAAACATAGTAAGTAAGTACCCCTCCTGCATTTGAATTTCATGCTTTTTATTTCCTCCCTTTCCCCAGGTTTTCACTTAACTGTCTTCACATCTTTAATGTTTTAAATGTCATCTTCCCTTAACCCCTATTCTTTTACATGCCTACTGTTTATTTCCTTCATAGTCCTTATTACAATTTGAAATAATCTCATTTGTTTATATTTTATGTACAATAGGACAAGAATAACTTACTGATGCTTAAACATCAGAGCTTATAAAAATACTACCTTGTATACAATAAGCACAAACGATTTCCTGAACAAATAAGATATTTTCATTTCCAGAAATCTAGTTTTTATTGCACCAATACTTCTAGTGAGAAAAAACTATGAAATTTGAATAGAATGTAAAAAAATCACACTGAAGGTATTCCAAATCTGTCAAGAAGCCAAGATTCTACCTAGAATGGAAATGTTGAGAAAGGAGTCTGTTATTTTCTGTAGTACATCCACGTGAGGCACTTGCCAGTTTACAAGCAACAGCCAAAGGCTGAGAATCTTCACAGGGTTTCCACAGAGTGTGGCAGAAAAAAAAAGTAGTTCAGTATTCATCAATGCAGAAAAACACAAGCAAATACCACTGGCTTTCAATTGAACTGCTGAATGAATAGATAGTCCAGGAGTAAGCCGTTAATAAGCTATGAATACACTGGCAATAAATCAACTCTCACAAAGACTAAAATTCAGTCTCTGATTAGCTTAATTTTGTGTTGGTATCTTTCTCAGCCCAACAGATTGCAAAAGCATCATCTGGAGTCTCAAGTTCTAATTTTCAACTAACAGCATTTATCACTCAATTAGAAATTATCACGTGCACTCTGATGACAAAAGATCAGACTAAGCAAAAACACACACAAACAACAAAACAAAACAAAGCAAGCTGGGTGCAAGTGGCTCATGCCTGTAATCCTAGCTACTCAGGAAGCTGAGATCTGAGGATCCCAGTTCAAAGCCAAGGCAAAGAAAGTCTGTGAGACTCTTATCTCCAATTAACCACTAGAAAGCCAGAAGTGACTCAATCCTATGAGCTGAAGAGCTCGGGGGCAGTGCTAGGCCCAGAGTTCAAGCCCCGCGACCACTAAAAAAAAAAAACAAAACAAAAAAACAACAAAAACAACAAAAACCCAAACCCAGGAAGAACAAACAGGTTCACAAGATATGCAGATACTAGAGTTTTCAAACAAGCTATAAAATAACTATGGTTAGTAAGTTCAAAAATAGGAGATTGCACTCTAGCCCTTTGTACAACTACTTGAAGATAATAAAAAGAAGTGTAAAAAATTGTAAAATGCCATAACCAAAATTCATAAACAGATTGAATGCCGACTAGATATAACTAATGTGAGAAATAGTAGGGAGAAATATTAAAAATAAAAATTATCTAGACTAAATCAAGAACTTTTACAAAGATGAGACAATGTAAGATATATGGAACAAGACAAAACATATTTATATTTATAAGAAAGAGAAAAAATAGAACATAAGAAATACTTGAATAGATTGTAGCCAGGAATGATTGCAAACTAATAAAAGTCATCAAGCCATAGAACTGAAAGCCCATATGGAACTTAAGCAGGTAAACTTAAAGTCAAACCACACCTAATTACACCATGGTAACACAGCTGCAAACTAAATACAAACAGAAAAGCTCAGGAACAGGTTTGTCAGCTGTCTTTCAGCCCAAACAATACAAGCTAAAAGAATGGAATAACAACATCAAAATACTGAAAAAGAAACAAACAAAAAATAAAACCTGCCAACGCATTAGTTTTCAGCAAGGCAAATATTTCTTAAACAGAACCCAAGAATCATATCCATAAAGAAAAGATTGACATATAGCATTAAAATTAAGAACTTATTTTCATTAATTAGATTATGAGTGAAAATGCAAACCATATCAGAAGAAAAGAGGTTTGCCACATAGTTATATAAGATTCACACATTCATTAAAAAGAACTTCCTTAAAGGAGTAAACCAGCAAATAAAATTTATAGTAAGCACCGCACAAAGGAAAATATCTAAATGATCAATAAATATATGAAAATGCCCAAACTTATTAGTCACATCAGAACTGCACTTAAGAACAGCATAAGATATCACTTTAAAGCCAAACATGGTGGCACACCTCTGGCATTCCAGCTACTTGGGAGGCAAGAGCAGAGGTAGAAGTAGGGAAATCAGAAGTTTGAGACTAGTCTGGTTCGAGGTAGTAAGACTGGCATCCTAAAAACAAAACAAAGACAGAATGGCTAAGGATGTGGCTCAAGTGGTATTACAACTAGTGTGAAACATAGGATTCAATCCTTAGTAAGAACAGGGGGGAAAAGACACTAGTATAGTATCACAAAATGATTAAAATATTATTAGGCTGAGAAGTGATTGGAATTCTTATATCCTGAAATTAAACGAAAACTTAGGGAAACCATCTTGGAAGATGCTTGAAATTCTCATTTGAAACTCACTATATGTTTATGGTATGACTTGGAAATCATAATTCCTATATATTCAGTCTATGCATACTTTATCCAAAGTGCATGGGACTAGAAGTGTTTTCAATTGGTCCTTTTTGGATTAAGAATTCAGATTTTTACTTCAAAGAAACAACTGCCCAATAAATAAGTGAGCTAAAGACTTAAAGAGAAACTTCTCTGAAGAGGAAAGAAGGATGGCCAGTAGACACATGAAGAAATGCTCAACTTCTCTAGCCATAAAAGAAATGCAAATCAAAACAACATTGAGATTCCACCTCACCCCAGTTAGAATGGCTATAATCAAGAACTCTAATAACAACAGATGCTGGAGGGCATGCAGACAGAAGGGAATCTTACTGCATTGTTGGTGGGAGTGTAAACTTGTTCAACTACTTTGGAAAGCAGTATGGAGGTTCCTCAAAAGACTCCACACATAGAGCTCCTCTATGACCCAGCAATCCCATTTTTGGGCATTTACCCAAATGTTTACAAACAAGACCACACTAAAGCTACCATTAACTATAGCTAAGATATGGAACCAACCCAGATGCCCCTCAGTAGATGAATGGATCAAGAAAATGTGGTATATATACACAATGGAATTCTATGCCCCACCAGAAAGAATGACATTGCCCCATTTATTAGGAAATGGAAAGACTTGGAAAACAATATATTAAGTGAAGTAAGCCAGGCCCAAAGAAACATAGGTCGCATGGTTTCCCTTATTTGCAATAACTAGTATATGTCTGAGTCAAGCAGAAAAGGTCAGATAAGTTGATGTTAGGGGATGAACCCCAAGATAAGTATTCAAATGTTTTTTTGTTTTTTTCCTTTCATGCAATTGTTTCTATCATATTTATAAGATGATTTCTATGTTGCTTTATATGTCCCTCCCCCACAGTATAACCCATACTTTCTCTGTATTTGATGTTGGTATAATTTGTGGAGGGGAAGGGAAAAAACAAATCGTTACCTAGGGATACAAGTGGACCCATTGCAACAATGAGATATACAAGTCGTTATGTCGAAAAATGGGTGTGAAGAGGGGAACATGGGAAGGGGAAACAAAGGAGGAGGCAACAATGCTTGATAAGAAATATACTCGTTATCTTGCAAAAAAACACAAAAAATATATAAAAAAGAATTTGGATTTTTAGAGTATTTGCATATAAAGAATAAAAAAGGATCTACTTTTAAACAGAACATCCCATTTGTTTTGTATGCATCTTAGCCATAAGGCCTGAAAATAATTTTATCCATTACGTTTAGTTAACCCATCTTTTGACACTAGTCCATACAGTCAAATACAGAATTCTGTGAGGTTTTTGACATTAGTGTTATGTCTGTGCCCTACATTTTGGACTTGAGGCCATTTTGTATTTTAGATTTGAGGATTATAAGTATTCAACCCTTATTTCTAATATGCAAACATTATTGTGTGTATATGTGCACCCAGAGATGAGGATACTCATAGCATTGTATATAATAGCTACAAACCTGGAAATGGACATGAGTATTAAAAAAATACAACCAGCAAATATTATACCTTCAACAAATATAAGTTGTTTGTTTTTAGCCTATGAAAATCTTTCTGAATTTTGTAGAATTCAAACATCTGCCCAGCTGAAAACCTATAGTATCTTCTTAGAAGTATCTGATTAAAATAAAAATCCCCAAATTAACTAATTCTTACTTCAAACATTTGTAATAGATTTAAAAGCACTTAACATTTATTTTACTTTTACATATCAATATTTAAAATTACCCATAAAATTGATTTGACTTTATTTTTAATATGCCTATCTTGTTACATGGGGTAGAGACTTCTTCCTTTTGAATTGCAGAAGTAAGCTTTTCAAATAGATATTTGGCAGTAGACACTTTCATTATCTTAATGAGTTAGTTACTAACCTATTTTGTCTTACAGATAAAAGTTTGGAAATCAACTAAAATATTACCATCAGTATTTGTGAAGCCAACCATATGTTTTCTATATAAAGTTTTTGTTGTGCCTAGCTATTACTAATTATTGCATGCTCCCTTTCTAAGTAATGGCCAAAAAGATTTAATAGATGCAATTTTAATCCAAAAAAGTACTAGTTAAAATTTTTTACATATACTACAAAAACTTATATGCATTTAGTGGAATATTGGATTGATGTAAAGTAGTTTAATGTGAATTAGTAGACAATCTCCTCTTATTCTCTCAGTACTATCCATATCCATAACAAGAAATACTTTGTATGATGGGTTATTTCTATTTATATCTTCTTACTCAAGTGATAGGCTTGATGTCATTTCATTTTAGCATTCCAAATTCCTAGTTGAATGACTGGTACTCAGTAGGCATAGAGTACAATAATTAATACAGAAGCAGTTTTAAATCTATATATTAGTTACTTTTGCATTTCTGTGACCGATTTCCCCCCAACCCCATGTCTGCACCAACTGAAGGCAGGAAGCTTTAGTCTGCTCATGGTTTCAGAGATTTTTCCTTCTGTCTGGGGGAAGATGATGGAAGACACACACCATGGTAGGTAGGAAACAGACCATGGCCCAGTCTCCTTTCTTCCCCCAGTGACCCACTTCCCCAAGTGGGCCCACCTCCTAATGTTTTTAGAACTCCCCTAAATAGTGCCACCAGCTGGAGAGCAAGCCTCCAACATAAGAAGTATGTCTGGTGAAACTGGAGTTTTGAATTCAGGGCCTTATCTTGTTAGGTGCATGGCCTTACTACTTGACCCACACCTGCAGCCCTTCCATGAGCCTTTTTGAGAGGCATACTTTACATCCAAACTACAATACATAAGGAAGAAATGTAAATTTCAGGTTTAGATTTCATATTTGTAAAGCCCAGGGTAAGATTTCTTTGTATAGAACTTGATACCACAAGTCCTTAGGGTTTTATAAAAAACCCTAACTTCTAAAACCACCAAATGGGTGAATGATCCAACAATCTGATGAGATCAATGCTGAGACAGGTGCATTCATTTTGTTATCTATATTTGTTATTACTCATATTTATTATTAAATTTTCTGCTTGTTTTTCAACTGTATTTTCTTGTTTAACAACTTTTTTTTGTTATTCCTGTATTTCAAGTAGCATATGAAAAATAAATTTGCTCTCAAATAACAAATAAATACTCAGATATAAACTTACCTTCACTTTTGTACAGCAAGAAATATTCTCATTGAAAGTCTCTTAAAAACTGCTCCAATTTGGCCCAAATTTTAACTAAGAAAACCCCAGAGAAATCTTCTGGTATGTCTTAAGTTTGAGTTACATTCATTAATGATAAACATAGCTCAAACAGGCAGCTTGTTTTCCTAGTATTCTGTTGAGGAAACATTCCAATGATATTTGCAGAGAAAACAAAACTTGTCAAGTCTTAGTGCCTTACCTCAGTAGCCATAAATATATTAGCAGAGATTATTGTAGAATTTGTTTTTCTCAAGAATTGCCTTTGTGGCTCTACTAGCCATTCTATTTTCTTTTCCAAAGTCTTTCACAGACTTTCCATTGTAAGTTTCTCTTTCAGCTTTTTACTCCATTTTTCCCAACTATTTCTGTCCTAGAGCAGTTGGGGAGAAAAATATTCTTCTAACGTAAGTTATCACAAAACAAATACTACATACATTTTAAGAAGTTATTGTATAAGAATAATATACATACTACTATTCATATTAGCAGAGGAAATAACTTCTATTTTCTGTAATGTAGCTTTTTAATCTTACTTTTGAACCTTCCACTCTGCTAAATAAGAGGCATAGAGAAGGGGAGAGTTGGGATCGGTGCTCACTGCACCGTCTGGATCCACGAGTACTGTGTCTCCATTTAAATCTTCCCTCTGCATGAGAAAGTAGCATTCTAGGATGCAATCAGTTTGAGGAAACACGGTAGGATGATCAATATAAGCCAAGTGAGATGTCTACCAAAAATAAAGATCTTGCTTTTGAAGCCATTTATTTTTCCTGGAAGTAATTTCTGCATAGGACAAGTCATATTTTAGAATTGTTGCCAACGCTAAGAAGCAGCATCAGAAAATTACCCTTATCTTTAACAGAAGTTGAAAGCTCAGTATGCAATTAATTGAAAAGCTATTCATTAAAAAACCACTAATTATATGATCTTTAACTCAAAAGGTTTTTGGTTTTTGTACCATATATAGTTTGAGAAAAACTTTAATAATCCATACAGCTGAACTGAATTCCTTGTCTTTTTCCTAAATAATTGAGAAGCTTTAAAAATGTTCAAATCTCTTACAAACTATTTGCTCATCTATGAATTAAGGATTTTCCAATGAATCATCCAAGATGAAGTATAAGGCATTCTTATTCTGTTAATATTTGATGAACCTCACATTTTACTTATGACTTGAAGAGATTAATCATTGCTGATTTTTCTACGAACTAGTTGTTCTATTTAAACAACAAAAATGATAAGATCACACTTTGATATATTTTCATTTGGTATATATATATCACATGTATAATATATAAATATTTTGATATATATTCTCTTTGAGGCTTTTATTTTATAGTCAGCCGGGTGCTGGTGCCTCACACCTGTAATCCTAGCTACTGAGGAGGCTAAGATCTGAGGATCATGGTTCAACGCCAGCCCGGGCAGAAAAGTCTATGAGACTTTTATCTCCAATAAACCACTAGAAAACTGGAAGTAGTTCTGTGGCTTAAGCGGTAGAGCACTCGCCTTGAGCTGAAGAGCACAGGGACAGTGTCCAGGCCCAGAGTTCAAGCCCCACGACCGACAAAAAAATAAAAAAATTATAGTCAATGTCTACATACACTTATATTTTACATAGTTGTTCTTACATATAAGCAGCTTCAAAATATATTCATTTTATCGCATACAACATTAGGATTGACTTTTCAATTATTGTCTACAAATGTACAGAATTTAACTGAATAAAAAAAACTAGGCTTTCATTCAGGGAACTTATCTGATATATATTTCTTTTTTATTCTGAGCAAACATGACTCAATTTTTATGAAACTATAAATGGATGTATGGAAGCATTAAGAAAATGTGAGTTACAGTAAGAATTAAAATTTACTTGTCCATATAAGAATTATACTGAATCTGTCCTGGAATCATTGAAATATTTTTGCCTTAATATCACTCTACTGACTTAGTGTAGGACATACACAAAAGAATAGTCTACTATTCCAATTTGTTTCCCATTCCACAAGTTAAAACACACTCATCATTTGATTTTATTTTGTAAATAAAATGGGAGAAAAAAATATTCAAAGCTCAGTATTTGATTAAATAAAAGGCCACGAGAGTAATATTTTGGATTCGGTATTTCCATGTGGGACTCACCAAAGAGGAACATGAATTAATATGTTAGGATCATGGCTTGCTCTTGCTCTGTCTCTCTGTCTGTCTGTCTCTCTCTCTCAAATCCTTTACTCTGACTGGGCTCATGCCTGTAATCTAAGCTACTCAGGAGGCTGAGATCTGAGGCTCTCAGTTCAAAGCCAGTCCAGACAGGAAAAGTCTGTGAGACTCTTATTTCCAATAAACCACTCAGAGAACTGGAAGTGGTGTTGTGGCTCAAGTGGTAGAGCACTTGCCTTGAGCTGAAGAGCTGAGGGACAGCGCCCAAGCCCAGAGTTCAAGCTAAGTAGTGCCATCAATGTCCAATAGCACTCCCCAAAATAACCATATTATGATATTATCATCAACTGACTCTGAGACTATTTGCAAGGCAGGCTGACCTAAGAAAAAGAAAAATAATTACCAAAATAATAAGCCTTAGTCAGCTCAAGACTAGATTCATGGTTAGTTCCTGATTTTAAATTTAAATTTCTTTAAAATTTCATAATATCTCAAAAACAAATTGCTAGCATAATGACCTGGATCTGACTTTTTTTGTGGGGGGAGAAGGGGGGGTCCGGTCATGAGCCTAAACTCTGGGCCTGGGCGCTGTCCCTCAGCTCTTCAGCTCAAGGCTAGCACTCTACCACTTGAGCCACAGCACCACTTCCGGCTTTTTTTTTCTCTGCTCATGTGGTGCTGAGGAATTGAACCCAGGGCCTCACGCATGCAAGGCAAGCGCTCTACCACTGAGCCACCTTCCCAGCCCTGGATGTGACTTCTAAACTGAAACATTTAAAAAAAAATGTTCAGGCTGATTACAATGGCTCATACTTGTAACCCCAGCTACTTAGGAGGTAGAGATCAAGAGGATCATGACTCTTGGTCAGCCCATCAAAATATTAGTCAGATTCCATTACATGAGAAGTCTGTCATCCTAGCTATGGGTAAATCACATAAAGGAAGCAGGCTAGCCCAGGTAAAAACATGAGAGTCTATTGAAAACAAACAAAAAGCATAAAGGAGCCAGGTGTTGGTGGCTCACACCTGTAATCCTAGCAACTTAGGAGGCTGAGATCTGAGGATCAAGGTTCAAAGCAGCTCAGGCAGGAAGGTCTGTGAGACTCTTATGTCCAGTTAACTACCCCCCGACACACCCAAATGGCACTGTGGCTCAAAGTGGTAGAGTACTAGCACAAAAGTTTAAGGACAGTGTTCAAACCCTGTGTTCAAGCCTCAGTTCTGGCGTGCACGCGCACGCACACACACACACACACACACACACACACACACACCCCACATAAAACAAAAAGGGCTGAGGTGTACAAGTGGTTGAATACCTGTCTAGTAAGTGTGAAGCCCTTGAAGAATTTGAAGAGATTGAAGAGACTGAAGAGATTGAGGGTTCAATCGCAGTCCCATGAAAAGTGTGCAAATTTTTTTTTTGCAATAAGGTTCTAAATTAATTTACTCCTAGTTTAGCTTTGCCAGATTCTAGTTCATAATAGCTTCATGTTTTCAGATACAAAAGCCAGTTTCAAAAGTTAAACAGAAATTTAGAAAGACCAACAATGGCTCTTCAGACTAAAAGTTGTAATTTGGACCTTTTCACACTCTTTCTTACTGGCTTTCTTGATGCTTTATCCTCCCATTGTATGCCAAGAGTTTGGTTTTGAGAGTCACTAGGTCCAGCCTTCATTCTTGATCTCTTGGCTGTGATACTGAATGTTACTGGCAAGCTCTCTACTTTGTATCATGTTGGCTAGAAAAATATGATTACAAAGTCGTCATCAGCCAAGGACCAGAAAACTTGGAACACTCATCTCAAAGAGATAAGTCACACTCACAACCAACACAACATACTAGCTAATCTGCTTCCCAAGTCAAATAGTAAATTTAGTAAAGAAAAAATCCTTAGAAATTGAGTCTAAACTGGGTGCTGGTGGCTCATGCCTATAATCCTAGCTAGCCTGAGAGAGGCTGAGATCTGAGGATCATAGTCCAAAGCCAGCTTGGGCTGGAAAGTCCTTGAGACTCTTATCTCCAATTAAACACAAGAAAAACAATGCCATAAATGGAGCTATGGCTTAAGTGTCAGAGCACTAGCTTTGAGTAAACTAGCTCAGGAACAGTACATCTAGAATCAGCTCAAAAAAAAAGGGAGTGGGGAGAGAGGAAGGAAATAAAGAAAAGAAAGAAAGAAAGAAAACAACAAATATTCAAAGAAAGAACTGTCCAATTAATAAGTGGGCTAAAAACTTAGAGACTTCTCTGAAGAGGAAATAAGAATGACCAATAGAAACATGAAGATATGCTCTACCTCCCTAGGCCATAAAAGAAATGCAAATCAAAACAATATTGAGATTCCACTTCACCCCAGTTAGAATGGCTATCATCAAGAAATAAAATAACAACAGATGCTGGAGGGGATGTGGACAGAAGGGAATCCTACTGCATTTTTGGTGGGAGTGTAAACTTGTTCAACCACTTTGGAAAGCAGTATGGAGGTTCCTCAAAAGTCTCCACATAGAGCTCCTCTATGTCCCAGCAATCCCACTTTTGGGCCAAATGATCACAAACGATCACAAACAAGGCCATACTAAAGTTACCAGCACAACTATGTTTATTGCAGCATTATACACTATAGCTAAGATATGGAACCAACCCAGATGCCCCTTAGTAATGAATGGATCAAGAAAATGTGGTATATATTTACAATGGAATTCTATGCCTCCATCAGAAAGAATGACATTGCCCATTAGTTAGGAAATGGAAAGACTTGGAAAAAATTAAGTGAAGTAAGCCAGGCCCAAAGAAACATAGGTCCCATGGTTTCCCTTATTTGCAATAACTAGTATATGTCTAGGACAAGCAGAAGGGGTCAAAAGCTATGTACATATGACCATAGAAGATGATGTTGGTGAAATGAACCCCAAGATAGGGACACAAGAGATTTTATCTTTCTTGTTTTTCCTTTTAATGTACTTATAATGTACTATTGTTGTTGTTGTTTCTTTGTATGTTCGTCCCCCATGGTTTATCCCTGTTGTCACTGTATTTGATTCCGGTGTCCTGCATCTTGTATATAAATTTTTCTAATTTGGGGAGGGGAAGGGAAATAATAAAATGCTGAAATAA
Organism: Dipodomys ordii; assembly: GCF_000151885.1. Taxonomy (NCBI): domain Eukaryota; kingdom Metazoa; phylum Chordata; class Mammalia; order Rodentia; family Heteromyidae; genus Dipodomys; species Dipodomys ordii. Next base: position 36,569,954 of record NW_012267221.1, on the reverse strand, counting down.
GGATACAGGATGACCCATTGTAACAACGAGATGTACAAGACACTATGTTGAAAACGAACGCTACAACTTTGTGGTGGGAGGGGTGGTGAGGAAAGAGATGGCAGGGGAAAAACAAAGAGTGGGTAACATGCTCAATAGGAAATGGACTCATTACCTTGCTCATGTAACTGTAACCCCTCTGTACAGTATCTTTACAATAAAAATACTTAAAAAAGAAAGAAAGAAAAAAATTGAGGCTACATTGTTTAGCTCATACTCAGAGGGGATATGTTATATTCTCAAAAGTGCCACTGTTAATAATGATTTACAAGGTACTGGAAGCAACAGCAGCCTTATAGAACAAGCCCATCATCCCAGAGCCCCTACAAGCTTCCCAGGACTTCTTGTCCTCCAGCTCCACTCCCATGTCACAAACCTAAGTGACAGGTCACACTGCCAGGGACTCTCAGGCAAGTACAGCACGAACAAATTGATGAAGGTCAGTGACTACTCATTGTCATTGAAATGTGTGTGTGTGTGTGTGTGTGTGTGTGTGTATGCATGCTCAGCATGTTCATGCTGGTGCTAAGATTTGTACTCAGGGCCTGGGTGCTGTCCCTGAGGTTTCCCGCTCAAAGGCTGCCATTCTAGCACTTGAACCACAGCTTCATTCTCCAGTTTTTTGGTGGTTAATTGGAGATAAGAGTTTCACAGACTTTTCTGCCCCAGCTAGTTTTGAACCATGATCCTCAGATGCCAGGATCCTGAGTATCTAGGATTATAGGTGTGGGCTATCAGCACCCAGCCCTCATCATTACTTCTTGTGCAGGAAGAAAGGAAAATGCCCAGTCCTAATCCAGACCCCTACTTTCTGTAGTTTTGGGTCTTCCTTCTCTGTCATTCTGTAATCAGCTCCTGTATTGCAGCCTTTTGAAATTCTAATCCCGTTCGAATCAACTCCCTGCATCCTGTCCTGTCTTCTAGGTCCTAAGAAAAGTCCAATCCTTCTATCTCCAACACAGGCACAACATGTGACCCAGTGTGGCTTCTGTCCTGGGCTCACATGCTGGTATGCTCTTCCTGGTTGGAGGATTTTGAATCCTCATTCTTTCTCTATTACCCCTGGGTCTGCATAATAAGGCTATCCATGAGAAGAAGAATTGAATAAAAAGTGGACAGCTTTCTTGAGTGATAATAGCATCCTGAGGCAGACATAGTGGTGCATCTCCCAGCACGTGGGAGATGGAGTGGGAGAATACTGAGTTCAAGGCCTGCCTAACTATGTGGTCTGTCAACCTGAGCTTTATAGCAAGACCCTGACTCAAAAATAAGTTAAATCCAGCCCCCTCCAAAGTCACCGGCAATCCCCTAAAAAGTGTGTAATTTAATCAGTAATATTAAAATAATGTGATTATACTTATATAAAGTAAAATTAATTTTGAATATATAAATATTTACTTAGGCTTATAAAGACACAATCTTACCATTTTCTATTCAATAGGTGAAAGATTGCTCAATTTACTTCAAATAAATGAAAATGAAAAATAGTATGTTACTAAATTTTTAAATGACTAAGAAATCTATTATATATTAAATATAAACTTTATTACTGCTAAAAATCCTACTTTAATGAACTGATGTTTTATATGTATAACCAAGTAATTGATTTTTTTTCTTAGGTTCTATTCTAGAAATATGGGAGATATAACCTTGAGATAAATTTATAGAACTATGGTCATAGTATGTCTGCATTAATGTGCATTTTTCCACAATAGATATAGTTTTGCATGTTTACTCTTAAATTAATACAATTTAACTATTAAAAAATAAAATAAAATAGAAATCACATAGAATCCAGTACTCCCACAGATGACAGATTATGTAATATAATTGATTATATAATATATAGATTTAAGAGCTTATATTATATAATAGATTATATAATTTATAATATATTACTATATAGACTCAAAATGTATGAGATAGTTCATATTGTATAATAAATTATATGGGTTATAGTATATACAATATATGTATAATATATAATTATATATAATGTATAATATATAATTATATAAATTCATAGAGATATATATTAAGGACCTTTATAGTCATAGTCATATCTCTGTAGAAGATAATGACTTTTTAAATTCAAATTGTATATTTGCCTCTCCTATAACTTACAATGTTAACAAATTTATGTGTAACCTTCCATATTTTTTCTGAAATCCATTCTACAATCATATTTCAGATATGCGGCATTCTACGACTGAGTGTGTTGTGTGCATGTGTGCACTAGGTAAAAGTAGGGAGTTATTTGCTTTATGATAATGTGATCTTATTTTGTATCTTTTTATAGTTATATTTTCATCATGAATAGTGTATTAGGAAATCTCATTCCAATTCAACTGGCATAAAAAGAAATCATAGTAGGTTTCTGTACAGCATTACAGGTCTTGTTAAAACCTCTGCTTCATATTCCTTCCCTATAACACCCTTGCTACATCTTAGCAAATTGATTTATTTAGATCAAATTGATTTATTTAAATCACTGCAGATGATTGAGCCCTGTCATACTAGCTACTCCCAAGGCTGAAGTTTGAGGATCAAGGTTCAAAGCAAGCCTGGGTTCAAAAAGTCCCTCAGACTCCTATCTCCAATTAACAAGCAAAATGAGAAGTGGCTCAAGTGATAGAGTGCTAACTTTGAGCACACAAAGATAAGAGCATACAATCCTGAGTTAAAGCCCCTGTACCCTCATACACACACACACACACACATACACACACACACACACACACACACACACACACACACGAGCAAGATACTGGATGGCATGCATGTGCCATAATGTATTGAGCCCCGTGCTGCTGAACGGCAATCACCTCTGTCTTCAGTCTTCCCATAGTATCAGTTATGTGCTGATTATGTGCTATCTCACCCAGCAAGAATTTCACTTCTATGAGGTAGATTCCTCAGAGTGGGATGTGTTTAATTTCAATAGATATGGCTAGGTTACATTTCCACCTACATGAAACATAGTCTTCTTCATGAATCTCTTTGGCGCCAGGAATTTCTAAGTTACTAGCAGCCATGAAATGAAGTGCTGTTGTTTTCATTGCATTGCTCAGCCCTTAGGCAAGCCATTGGATTAGCTTTCTGCAGAGCTCACCTGTCCCTGTCTGGTTTGGTTATTCACATTTCATCCATTTGGAAGCATCTCTGTGTCCTTCAGCAGTTCTCTGTAATAGGCTCTGAACAAGTAACTCCTCTTAATTTCCTTTTTTAAAGCAAAAATTTTTTAAAAATTTAATTTTAATGTCAAGGTGATGTACAGAGGGGTTACAGTTACATATATAAGGTAATGAGTACATTTCCTGTCAAACATTGTTACTACCCTCCCCGTTTTTCTCCCACTTTCCTTCCCTCCCAATGCCCCCGCCAAGTTGTAAAATTCTAAAGCAAGCTTTCACTGAAGCATCATATTCACTTTTTAAAAAATTTATGTTCAATCCTTTGCCATACAGATTTTTAAGCTATCTGTATCTTTTTTGAATAGCTTCCAGATTCTTTAAGCAAATTGAGGGATGTTTGCATGCAAATAAACTTGTTTTTCCTTTTCTTTAGCTATCTGGAACTTATCTTGACACACTTTTTCTGTTAGATCAGTAAGTACCATTCAGTACTATTTTAAAAATAACCCATCTTTTTCTCTTTCAACTGAAATACCATTTTGGGGGGTATATATAAAATACCGCCAGGCACTAGGATCTATTCGTGAGCTCTCTATTCTACACCTCTTGCTTTTTTCTAAATCCATACCAAAGTCAATAAGGAGGTCATGCTATACTTCAATGTAGTGAGACCAATCACTCCTTAGTAATGCCCTTTTATCCATCTCTCTCAAGCTCTCTCTCCTAAAGTTTAAAATAACTATCCAATTCCTCCCAACCTTTTATCAAAACTATATTCTAGTTACTTAATTTTGGAAAAAATGTGGTTTTATAATATTAAATGTATCTAAAACATATTATTTAGTAATTTTATATAACATTTAATTCTTTTTCCAAATATTTTTTTAATTTTTTCTTTTATACTATTTTTTTAAAACTATTACTAGTACTTTTTTAAAACTATAATTTACTTTTGTTCACCTTTGGTCAATTTCAATATCTGTATTACAATCATCCTAACCTTCATTCCTAACAGACGTTGCTTTCTGCTTCATTAAAGAAGGATTTACATAACTTCATGAGGGTAGCAATGGTTTTGTTGAGCATCCCTAGCCAGGTATTGGTGGCATACAACTGTCATCCTAGCTATTCAAGAGGCTGTGGTCTGAGGATCATGGTGTGAAGCCAGCCTCAGTAGTGAAATCTGAGACCCTTATCTCCAATAAACTACCAAAAAGCCAAAAGTGGAACTGTGTCTCAAGAGGTAGAGCACTAGATTTGAGCAAAATAGCTCAAAGACAGCAGCTAGGCCTTGAGTTCAAGCCATAAGATGGCAGAAGAAGATAAAGACAAAGAAGGAGGGAGGAGGAGGGAGGAGGAGGAAGCAGGAGCAGGAGGAGGGAGGAGGCAGAGGTGGAGGAGGGAGAAAGAGAAGGAGGAGGACAAAGACAATGACAAAAACAAGGAGAAGCAGCCTGGCACAAATACTCACTAGTGAAGATTTTTGAAAATAAAATGAATTTAATGCTCATAGAACCTTGTAAAGTAATATTCTTGTCCCTTCTTTTCACATGTGGAAAGTAAAGCTCAGAAATATGCGCAGATCTTCCCAGCATCCCCAAGTATGGATACAAAGTCCTGTGCTTCTAAGGAGCAAATAAATAGGAATGAAAAGAAAAAAAAGAGGCTATCTTGGAAGCAGCACAGGTCGTTAATGATGAGGACTATCTCCTGGCTCTGTTTTATGAGGAATGGAAGAAAAGCAGCTCTATTTGAGGAGACTGAAATGAGAGAAGGTCCTTGGAGGTGGGGGGGGGGGTCAACCACAATAAAGATAGCACAGGATATTTATTAACTGGTTGAGGGTATGGAAGAAGTGGGGTTACAAAGTAATGATGGAGTGACTTAAGTGGATAATGGTGAGAAAATGAGCAGAAAAGAGGGTGGGGATGATGGGATGAATGGTGGATGGACTGAATGCAAGAGTATACCTGGGAACAGCTGGGGGAACTCTGGGAACCAGAGGTATAGACACAATTAGAGGAGTTGAGATACTCAGGAAGGAGTATAATGAAGTGCTTGTAGGGCTATATTAGTATCTGTACTTCTCCAATTTTTGAGCACTGCTTTCCCTGGACAGATAGGGCCCACTAGAAGGGACTTTCTGCTCCTTAGCATGTTCCCTTCATTACTCCAGAAGCTTCTGCTTCATTGTAATCAACACAGCTGTGTTCTTCAGGAAGAGCGAGGAGCAAACACATATTTTAAGATCAGTTGTAAGGACAAGCAGGGAATCTAGGAAAGGATTTTTTTCAGGGATGAGTAAAAAAGTTTCTGGGGTATGTTGAATCATACATTTTACCCTCCCAGAATGTGGCATGGTTTACTTCTAGAGGAAATAAACATATATGATCTTTTAAAAAATATTAAAACTCCTAACTCTAGATATTCTATTCCATTACTGTTAAAAATCATCTGTATATTTCTGAGGTCTATATATTCAGAGATGGATTAAAAACTAGTAATAATAAGTTCATTCTGCCAGTGACTAACCAAAGACTTCAGAAGTGCTAAGAACTGTACCTTAAAACTGGAATCCAAATAATCCAAGTAGATATCCTCTAAGTGTTCAGAAATAGGCTGATGGCTCCTGAGAGGCAGCAGCAGCCAGCTCTCAGCACCTTCTGTCTAGAGATGGTTGCTAGGCAGTGCCAGATTTGCTCACAAATGCACTTTTCACCCAATGATCAGTATTATGATAACACACAGGCCACCTCTCAGCCATGTTTTTCTGCTCCTGTTTCATTGGAAGGCAAGAGGCACTGGTAAAATGTTTTCTCTTTTTGTTTTTAATCACGAGTCTCATGTATAGTGCATTATGCTACTTGATTTCCTAGGCAAAAAGATGAAGACCTTTGCCATCAAAGTCTAGGAATACATTATCCAGGTCTGAAGGCTACATCTTCCATTCTGCTCTTACTTTCTTTTTGGTGAATAGGAATGCTGCCAGAGACAAAAATAATGGAATAAAGGAACTGAGAGTCATTGCCTTTCAATTTTTTTTGTTAATTCACAAAAAAATCAATACTGTAATTCACTTAACTTAAATTCATTTTAAGATGTATTTAGTAGGCAGATTCTGAGCACTGGAAACCAAAGATTCCCTTCCAGAAGTTTTAGGTTCTTTGCTTTGTATTTTCCTATTGTTCATCATAAATTTGAGGCTCAAGGTTTTGCTCTTTAGCCATTTCCTGTACTAATGACATCATTAGGATAAAAAAAGAATGTTATACCAACATCAAATACAGTGAAAGGTTGGGTTATACCGTGGGGGAGGGACATACAAAGCAACAAAGAAATCATCTTATAAATATGTTAGAAATAATTGCATGAAAGGAAAAAAACAAAAAAAATATTTGAATACTTATCTTGGGGTTCATTTCCCTAACATCAACTTATCTGACCTTTTCTGCTTGACTCAGACATATACTAGATATTTGTGGAGGGGAAGGGAAAAAAACAAATCTTTTAATTAGGGATACAGGTGGACCCATTACAACAATGAGATGGTACAAGTCCTTATGTCAAAAAAAGAAATTTACAACTTTGGTGGGGGGTGGGGAGAGGATCGGGTGGGGGCAGAAGGGGAGTATGGGAAGGGATGGGAAAGGGAAACAAAGAGGAGGCAACAATGCTTGATAAGAAATGTATCCATTATCTTGCCCATGTAATTGTAACTCCTCTGTACGGTATGCTCACAATAAAAAATAAATAAATTTAAAAAAGGTTTAACTGGCCTATTGGTAATATGACATTTCATGATAATTTTGAAAGTGTGATGCTAGTCACATGCTTGGTAACACAGAGACTAAAAGGTAAGGCTTAATTGATGCTGCTCTGAACACAGCACTTGCTGCTGCACCTGCTAGACCACTTTATATTTCATCTTGGGGCACATGGCCCTCAGTGCGTCCAGGAGCAGAGGGGCTTCTACATTTCTATTTGTGCCCCAAGCACCAGCTCAGTGCTGGTCCTTCAGCCTTCACCTCCTGCAGCCAAGCCTATTTCCTCTACAAATTCTCTCTAGAATCTAATGCTCAAATGCTACAGCTTTTCCCTTGCCCTCTTCTACTCAGCCATCCTGTAACACTTTCTTATACTTAAGATGTTTGCTAATGAAGTGTTGAAACCAAAACCAAATAAAAAATGACTATTGCTCACCATTAAGACTTTCTTTTTGTTTTTAGTCTGGAATTGGGAGGATCTAATCTTACCTCCTTAGCTGCCCAACAAAGCCTTCTGGCTCTACTGATCCTATAGCTTCCTCAAAATTTCTGCCATGTGGTACACACACACACATTTATTTACTTCTATCCCTAAGTCTGTTCACCTAAAATACCATTAATACCAATCATTACCAAGTATGTTTCCTTTGAAATGGTTTCAAATTCTCATTTCCTCCCCCAAACTTTCCTTAAAATGTCAAGCTGGCACTAATTAATAGAACACTCTATTGTCTCTTGGTCAATCACTTGGCATATCCAAGCATTCTAGAATGCCAGCCAAGGAAGCAACTTGAGTCACAATATGAGTTGATTCTTGTATACTGCTTTATTCTATGCAAAGCATTAATATATATGTAATGTATATATAACTTGACTATCATAAGAACTTTATGAAATAGATACCTATGGATAGTTCCTAATTTCAAATGAGGAAATTAGGTACGGGGGGCTATATAATCTGCTGCACAGTAACAGTAAATGGCAGAGCCGACTTGAAACCTAATACATTTATTCCAGCAGGCATGCTATAGTTATATTCTTTGCTTATTTTTAAAATTGATTGATGCTGTACACATTATCCTGCCTATGTAATTGTAACCCCTCTGTACAGTATGTTCACAAATAAAATAAAATTAAATTATATAACTATTAAAAAATTGATTGATGCTTTCTTGCTATTCAGTTGTTTGGGCTCCTTACGTATTTTATATATTAATTTCTTATCAAATATATGACTTGAAGATATTTCCTCCTTTTTTTCAGGCTGTCTCTTCAAGAGCTGTTGATTTTTTATTTTGCTGTTCAGTTTGACAAAATTCGTTTGTCTATTATAGCTTTTGTTGCTTTTGCTTTGGGATCAAATAAAACTATTGTCCAGATCAATGTCATGTAGTTTTTCTAGTTCTCATGATGGTTTTAGGTTGTTGGTTTAAGAATTTAATCCATTTTAGTGGAATTTTATGTATGTTTTGAGAAAATGGTGTAATTTTATTTTCCTCCATGTGGCTATCCAGCCTTTTCAATAAGGTTCATTTTCATTTATTTTAAAACATTTTTAATTATATTTAAGTAGTTTTATAAAAGGGTTCCAATTCAACATGTGCATTTATGAGTACAATGCATCTTCATTAATGTCTATCCTTTCAAAATTCTCACCCTATCTCAAGTGTAAACATCCCCTCAATTTTCTTAGTTGTTTCACATATGTACATTGACTATTACGACTGCATTCACCCACCCTTTTCTCCATCTACATCTCTCCGCTTGACCTGAACCCCATCGCCACCACAGCCTCCAGTTTCCTGATATTAATTTGATTAAACTGTCACCTGTGTAAGGGGTTTACACAGTTGCTCTTATTTTCCAAAAAACTGCCTATACATATCATATATATTGTTTGTTTGTTTGTAGATGTTGAAACTTTGATGTATCCTAGACATGAATACTACTTGATTACAATGAATGATCCTTATCCTGTACTGTTGAATTTTGGACACTAGTATTTTCTTGAGGATTTTTGCATCAATCCTCATCAGAAATTTTGCATTGTAATTTTTTCCCCTTCTTATCATGTCCTTATCTGGATTTGATATGAGGATAATGCTGGCCTCATAAAATGAGTTTGACAGTATCCTTTCCTCTTTGTGGAAAAGGTCAAGAAATATTGATCATTGATTCTTCAGATGTTGGGGAAAATTTATTAGGGTAACCATCAGGTCTCTGCTCTTCCATTACCAGAAATATTTTATTGCTGATTCAATCTCTTTGTTATTTATCTTTTCAGATTTCTATTTACTCCGGGGTTACCCATTTATTCTAGTTGATTGAATTGGTTGGTGTATAGCTGTCATAGTTGTCTCTTATGAGCCTTAGCATTTTTGTGATGGTTATAGAGTTAGAAGCATATGCTTGTAATCCTAGCTACTCAGGAGGCAGAGTTTGGGAGGATGTTGGGCCCAGGCACAAAATGAGATACTATTTGAAAAGTAAAAATGCAAAAAAGCGTGGGGATATGGCTGATGTGGTAGAGTACCTGCCTAACAAGTATGAAGCTCTGAGGTCAAACTCCAGTATTTCTCTCCCCTCCAAAGGGTAAACTTTCACAAAGGGCATGCAGAGTAAATGGCTCAGTCCTAATGAGGACCTCAGAGTGAAGGTGGATGGCAATGGTGAGAGTACAATGAGCTGTAAAAAAAGAAAAACAGGAGGGGGGCTAACTCACCATCCTTTAAGAAGACTTGCCTCCAGTTGATCAAGGGAATGAACATCCACTAGGCTCCGCCTTTTAAAGGTGCCACAACCTCACAGTAATATTGCCCTTGAACCCAGCATTTAACCCATGAAATTTGGCAAGGATACAATCAGACAATATCAAATCAATAGAAAGAAAACAGAATCTAAACTAGAATAGCATTGACTCCTTGGTTGTGATGAATATTTTTGGAGGCAGAGAGTGGGGAGTATTAATTCGTTGACAGGCACCAAAACCTTCAGGGAAAATGGTATGGGAGAAGCAAATACTCATACTAAGCCTTGTCTATATTGGGTCTTATCTCTGGAAGGTAGGATTGAGGGTCCATATTTTAAGCCAAGCAGCCCAGGCTGTGATCCACATTAGGGCAGACCCAGAGGGTTTGAAATAAGCTGAATCAAGTCAACTAGAAAGTGGATGAGAATTCTCTCACATTCACCCTCTACAAATTCTGATCTAAGCTATAGAGCAAAATATGTTCTCATAGCTTGTTGCTACAGGCTCACAGGAAAGCCCTGTGACACAGCCCCCATGTACCTAGGGTTTCATCATAATTCAAACCAGATATTAAACAGAGGCAGAGAAACGAATCACCAAGATCTCTCTCTCTCTCCTTCCCTCTTTCCTGCTGTTTCTCTCTCACCTTGGTTGCTATAATCATATAGTAAAATTTTAGAAACAAATTTAAAACTTGGATCCAGCCAAAATGCGTGTAATTATGATAGTCCTGATGAGGAAAAGACAATTAGTTAGATGGTCTCTTTACCCAATGCATCTCTAAATTTGTTACCAATCTCTACATTCCAATAGTAAGACTGAAAATTTTTCAAGAATTTTTTGCAGTTAAAATTCGCATCCTTTCCTCCCCCAACATGATAAATTATACAGGACTCTAGCTATTCACATCCAATGAGACCAAAGGAGGATACTTTTAGGGGAGGAACACAAAGGTTCAGTACATATGTGCATTTGATCATATAAAATAATATTTATCAAAATGAACTCCTGGAAATGGAAACAAAAGGTGTTTTTCTTCTATTTGTGTGACCTGGAATAAATCACTTAACCTCCCTTGGTTTTGGTTTGTTCATCTGTAAGCTCAAAGATTGGCCTAGAAGTCAATTTTTATTTTAACTAATGATATCTTGAGGCCCAACTCAGTCCTATGTAAAAGAAGAATAGGGAAAACCAGAATAAAAACATGAAAGCAAGTCACAGCCAGAGAAAGGATTTCCTGAGCTGGACGGAAGTGATGCTGCTTGAAGGAGGGGTGCTCAGGCCTGTTTCACCAGCTCCTCAGCCTCCTCCGCCAGTCAGGAGCCTAATCTGCATAGGTTCTCTGACAGTAATGCTGCTGCAGTCTTTTTTGAATGTGATGACTTACTTGTTTGACATTATTGCCTGTGTTTTCTTCTGTAACAGATGCTGCACCCTATTGAGGAGAACTAAAATTAGACTGTACTATGCATACATAAATCACGTTTTTCCTCATCACCTTAGAAAACCTTTCATATGTTACTGAGCTTGGAGTGGTTATTTTGAATAAACTGAAATGAGCTGCAACATCCTGAAAAACAGAAGAAACAAAACACAACATAATCGTAGCCCATCACATAACAAGTATTTACCTGTCTTTAAAACATGTATGATGAGAGTTGAGGGGAATTCTGTCAAATGTTTCACAAAGATATTGAGAACATCACCTATATTTTGACTGTGCACATACTATGACATCCAACTTTTCACAGTCACAATTACATTGCTATAGCAAAAATTTAGAAATAAACTAGAATTCAATAAATGGATTAAATGATGAAATATACACTCTATTGTTCTATGGCTCCCAAACAATGAGGTAAGTTGATGTGCTTATACTGATTTATGAAAAAAGCCAAACAGATGTACATATATTGACATATAAGGATATCTATATTATTAGCAACCTATACTTTTTCTTCATTACTCATCTTTCACTAAGTGTTTTTGTTATTTGGTTGGTTCTATTTTAGAGTATACATTAAATAAGCTTTATGTATCTATATACATGCAAGCAAACCAGAAACGAGAAATCTGTGTGGGAAAAAAAGCAATCCACTTATAAAATATTCATTGAAGACTTTCCATAAATCATAAGCATGTATTATTTATGCATTTAAAATACCCTAACTCACAGGGGTGGCTAGATCACATGGCTAGTCCTTGTTAGGGTCAACACTGGAATTCTAGTGCCTTCTACTCCATGCTCCTTCATTACAGCTCCTCAGTGCTGGTGCTGGATAAAGAAATCAGATAAGTTGACCCAAAGCTGCACAGAACCAATTCACTGACTTCAGAATAGATTTCTGATTAACTAATCTTCAGCTAACCAAATACTTCCATAATTACTAAAGCATGTGGAACCTTATCCTTATATTTCTTTTTTGGGGGTGGGGGTTCTGGTTGTGGGGCCTGAACTCTGGGCCCGGGCACTGTCCCTCAGCTCTTCAGCTCAAGGCTAGTGCTCTACCGCTTGAGCCACAGTGCCACTTCCGGCTTTTTTCTTTTTGCTTATGTGGTACTGAGGAATCGAACCCAGGGCCTCATGCATGCAAGGCAAGAGCTCTACCACTGAGCCATCTTTCCAGCCCCTTATATTTCTTTAATATGTAGTTAGAGTGCCTGATAAAATAACTCCGAGATTGTAACAATCAAGGAATTATTGAAGGATTTTTTTAAAGAACTGTGTAAAGGTGGTTTAATAGTACTGCAGCATCTTGTACATATTGTGCAACACAATTTTGTTAATAAAAATTTAGCGATGTAGTGATGCTTTCTAGTATATTCTCACTCTCAATATATCACGTCTAGAATAATAAATTTGATAACTAAGCACATTACTGTTGTTGAAAAGATTTTGAGTGACTAAAACTATCTTGTGTCATATATTTTTCAGAGTTTTATTTAATCTGTTGAAAATTTATAGCTCAGACTTGCCATGCTAGTTCCATTGATTTGTCTCTTCCCCAAACCAATTGTGTGTGGGGACATTAACTTTGTTTTCCACAGTAATGCACTCATGGACTAATAGAAAGATATTTGCTCCATTGACGTCTATGTTGTAGAAACTAGCACTTTAGCTATCATCTCTGTGTGACAGATTTCCCAGGAAACAGCACAAATGATTCTGCGTACATAGAGTGGTAGGAAAGGAGAAAACGGGATCATTCATTATTCCAACATTGGTTTCTGCATTGATTACAGAGTGGATGATTCTTTTCTTGTTGACCTCACATAGATCAAGTACAAAAACGTCCAGAGAGCTGGTTTATGTTTGTTTTTTAAAGCAGAAGAGAATCCAGGAGTTCCATTGGGGCAGTCATGGAGACAATCCTTTGAATTATGTAGAGGGCCTAGTTCCCTGACAAGGGCAGGCTTGCCACGCCGACCCCAGTGGAGTCTGCTTAGCATGGGAAACCATCTATCAGACCATGATAGGGGCTTCAAAGACCTATCTCTGAGTTTTGGGACTTCACCGAAGTCTACCTCAGAGAATGGGGCTTTACAGAAACCTATCTCCAAGTTTTGGGACTTCACCGAAGTCTACCTGAATAGGGATTCTAAGAGGCCTACTCCTGGGAAAAGGCTGGCAAGCCCCTGGGAAAGATGTGTTTCTGCCTATCTTTTCCTCATAAGAGTGCCTACTAATCTTTTACTGTTTCTAGTGCTCTTTGTACTTGCTCATTGTCAGCGTTTCCCTTATTTAAAGCTTTTTCTTAAGAGTGTTGACGACTCCAATATCTGATGAGTGTCTTAAAAATATGACTAACTCACCAGAGTTAAGTGCTACCCTGAAACCCCTCTTATGGAGGCTAGTAGAAAAGCCATAAGCAAATATAAAAGTATTGGGGGTTTCACAAAGTCACTTCTGCAGAAGGAATTGTTTGTAAGAGATTTACAAAAAGCTGTAGGCGCGGCTAGAACAGAAAGAATGTATGGCAATTGCTGAGATAACTACTTACGAGAAAGAACTTCCTATTACTCTTTCATTTACTAAGAGACTTGCTAGATCTAAGTCTCCTTGGTGTTTACTATTAAAGAAGGAACAGAAAAGATCCTATGGGACAATTAAGGCCTCTATAAAAATAAGATAATGGTTAAATGGTGACAAACATCGAAACCCATTATATTTCTTAGAGATAAGCCGGAAACAAGTGCCTTTCAGGCGACCAGCTGTTGACCACCCAAGAATGAAGCCCTGCAGCAAGATTGTGTAAACTTTTGCCCTTTCAGGCGACCAGCTGGTGACCATCTAAGAACGAAGCCTTGCAGCAAGATTGTGTAACCTTTTGCCCTTTCTTATGGAGACTTTTGTTATAAAAGTTTGCTATTCTCTGCATTAAATCGCACTCAGCATCCACTCGTAATGTGTGTGAGTTGTCTGTTTGCCATCTCCCCATCCTATTCCAGGTTCCTCCCCTAGGTATCCTCCGTCGTCCTGACAGAACCCGGTCCGCGGCACAGGCTCACTGCCATCAATGTACACAGCGAGCTTTGCAATCACGCACAATCTCTATTGGGAAGAATTAAGACATTTCCTAAAAATACACTTGAATTAAGTGTAAAAGATTTGTGGTAGAGAAGGAATTTTAAAGCTAGTGCTATTATCTTTTGATAATCTTTGTAACAGTTGTCCTTTTAAAAGCACAGGATTGATTTTACTACATTCAAAATAACCAAACTAATCAAAATTTACACCTTAATATCAGGCTCTGCCAGTAAAAAATATTTACAAGGATCAAACAGAGAAAGAAAAAAACTAAGATAAAAGTGCATGATAGGGAAGTTATTACAAACCAAGAATTAGAGTGCTAAGAAAACAATACACTTTCACACCCAAATAAAGAAACTCTGCTGGACCTAACTTTTAAGTATACACTTAAAACAGATTAATGCAGAATAAGGAAAGATAAGATAAAAGTAGATTTTAGGGGGGCGAGGGGAGGATGGGATGGGAAGGGGAAACAAAGGAGGAGGCTACAATGCTTGATAAGAAATGTACTCATTATCTTGCCCATGTAATTGTAAACCCTCTGTACAGTATTTTCACAATAAAAAAATAAAAAATGCTAGAGAAAAAGGTAGATTTTAAAAATCAGATTCAGATATGCAGTAATTAAAAGATTGAAATTTTAGTGAGGTTCCTGAATTCAAGTTTTTAGCGTAAGATGAGTGATCATCTTAAATAGAACAGAGCCTGAGTGTTACCATGTGAATAAATTGTTCCACCTGAGTTCAAGGTGATGTCAGCCAGATGCCCATGGCTCACACCTGTAATCCTTGCTACTCAGGATGCTGAGATCTGAGGATAGAGGTTCAAAGCCAGCCTGGGCAGAAAAGTCCCCATGAGACTCTTATCTCCAGTTAACCACTCAAAGTGGAACTGTGGCTCAAAGTGATAGCCTTGTGCTGAAAACTTGAGGGACAGTGGGTTCAAGCCCCACAACCTGAGTTCAACCCCCACAACCGACAAAAAACAACAGGCCCTGAGTTCAAGCCCCACAACCAAAACAAAACAACAGCCAAAATGCAGTGTCACATAGGAATCTAGATAATTGATAACTAGCATTTGGAAGGCTGAATCAAATTTTCAAAAGCTGAATATCATTGTTGATGCAAGGAATTATGAAAATGGCATGCATAATCATGTAATGAAAAAAATTACTTGGATTAAAGACTTGACTTACTTCAAATACAAAATGAAAGCAAATAAAAATCTTCCATAAAGTAGAAATTGATTAGAAAAGTAAGTTAGTGTAAGGAATGTGAGCAGATAGACCACAGTGGTCTTATCAAGGTCTTCGTCTTGAATGAGAAGCTTCAGAAAAATTACCTGACCTCAATGGCTTCAGAGCCTGGATTACCGGTATCCTTTCCCCCTGGTGGTCCACCTCCAGCATGAGTTGAAGACCATCTTCACCAGAAACAAAACACAATTCTTTTCATGTTTGGTTGTTGTTGTTGTTTTTACTCACATTGAATGCAAATGTCTCATTTATCCCTGGTCTAGAATGAAGGCTGTTGCTTCTTTTTTCAATTACAAACTCACCACTAGGTTGCAGTCTTAGCTCAAGTGCTTCTTTTAGAAGCTCTGTTCAGTTTACAATTTTAAATGCTTGAACAAAATGTACTTTTCTCTTAAGATAAACATTGACACAAACAATACTTAGTGTATCAGTGAGTGCAGGAGCTTGCCTAGACTGTGTAGCACATGCACACTGCTTTCTAAGCACATCAACACTCACGTGCTACCCTCAGGAGTTCTCAGGCATCAGCAAGAAGCCCCATTAAGAGAGCCAATCGGGCACCAAAAAGAGTCATTCCACGGTATTCCAAGCCTCTGGTTTCAATATAGAACCAACAGTTAGGTAATAAGTACACAATTACCATTGTTTTCCATTACTTTGATCTGTTCTCAGACACCCTTCCTCTGTCCCTACCCCATACAAACAGAAATAATCTTGCTGTGCTGATTCCTTTGAAGAATCCACACCCCTTGGATTCACTGCAGGCTCTTTAACTAAATAGTTCCCCAAGTGAGCTTTTTTAAAAAAAATTAAAAATTATTGTCTTTAAATAGTTGTACAAAGAATTGCCATTTAACAAAACAGTTCATGAATACAAGTTGATCAATGTCACTTTTTTAACATTTTAACCTCTCCCTTTGCACCCTCTTTTCCTCACTCTTAATTTTGTAGGAAATACATTTGATTCTTGTGTAATTGTGTGTGTATGTGTGTGTGTGTGTGTGTGCATGTGTGCATGTGTACACCAATCATAAAGCTTGAACTTAGTGCCGAGGATCTTTCCCTGAGTTTTCCTCAAGGCTAGCCTTTAACCAATTAATTGAGCCACAGCTCCAGTTCCAACATTTTTGTGTGTGTTTATTTGAAGATATGAATCTCTCAAGTCTTTCAAGCTTTTCTGGCTGGGTTGTCTTCAAAAGACAGTGTTTAGATATCAGCCTCCTGAGTAGTTAGGATTACAGGTGTGAGCCACCGGTACCTAGCTGCTGTGTTCAATTTTTTAAAGTTATCAACATGAAACTAGAATGTTTAGACCCCAGGACTACTTGTCTCTATATGTCAAAGAGACATGGAGAAGGGCAGAGAAGAGATGTTTGTTATTACATGGCAGCCTCAGGAACATAGCAGTTCAGTACAGACATGAGCTTTGTGGTTTGAATAGGCAGGAAACTAGGGCAGGGGTCAGAAGTATTCATAAACAGTCCTGGCCACTGATGTGACCTGCCTGACCAGGGTTTTGCAATTACTAAGCCGACACTCAACCACTGAACTATACTTCTAGCTTTTTATGCACTGGTTATTTTTGAGATAGGGCCTCACTTTCTGCCTGGTTGTACACCTGACGGTGATCATTCAGGATCCCTGTTGGGGTTGGAATTTCATAAACTTTTCTGTGCACACTGGTTTAGAATTGCAGTCCTTCTGATTTCAGCCTCCCAAGTAACTAGGTTAATAGGTATGAGTCACGAGTGTTTGAATGTGTGAAGAAATTTTAAACACTAATATTTGAATGAAAAGATAGAGATGAATTTTGTAATGCAAGTAAACTGTATATACTAACACCAAATAATACTAAATGTATGTGAGCACATGTGTGTATATATATATGTATATTTCTGATATGAATCTTGCTTATCT
Organism: Dipodomys ordii; assembly: GCF_000151885.1. NCBI lineage: Eukaryota > Metazoa > Chordata > Mammalia > Rodentia > Heteromyidae > Dipodomys > Dipodomys ordii. Next base: position 36,552,565 of record NW_012267221.1, on the reverse strand, counting down.
ATGATCTCCCTACTTATCGATTCCACCTCCTGGTAAACACTAAAGACCCAGGGAGGCAGGCTTATTACCAACCACACAAATTCCTTAAATGGTAACCAAGGCTGGTTCTGAAAGACTTAATCTCTCCAAATACCAAGCTTAGTTTACCTAGGGTTGAAAGAGATGATGCTGGCACATGCACTAGGTTAGCATGATGATGAAAATCCTCCAAGTGCATTTACAGTGTAACATCATCCATCTCCTTGAGTTATTAATGCAATATCACCTGATGGCTAATGGACATTGGGCACTCTAAGGCTCAGTCTTCTATGTGAGATGATGTGTTACTCAGTAATTTGATTACCAGTATTGGGACTTAGCCATGCAAAGGAATCTGATTTCATTTCTGGGGTGGAAAGAACCAAAGCAATAAGTAAACCTTAAGTTTTGTTTGTGTCTGTTTTCCATGCAGACACTTCAGTGAGATATCAGGGTCGCCTAGCAGCGGTCTCCTTGCTGTGTCCACGCACAGATCAAAACTTTCCATGGACTCTGACAGGGTTCTGCTCTCCTAGAGGCCTAAGCCAATCAGTGCCTTTAACAGAGAATCAGAAACATTGCTTTCCAATTCCATACCAATACCCTTGAGGAAGATGCAGGAATCATGAAGAAATCATTGTGAGCTTGCATGCTGTCTCTGAGCTGCTTATTTGACATTAATTGACAGCTGTGCCTTAATTCACATTAATTCTTAGTCTCTTCTTTGTGGTAAACTTAGCATTGGGTAACAGAGGCTAAAAACAGAGATATAAACATAATGGTGAAAAATGCTAGCATCCGTTAGCAGGCATAGGACATGGCAAAATGGACAAAAATGTTTTTTGTTTCCAAATTTCATCTTCCCAGGGATCATGGATTACAACAGTCAGGTGATTTTTGAGATCAAGCACATCTATAGGAAGAAGTTCCATTATCACTCTATATCAGAGAAGGAAGTGCATTTCTAATTACTATTACTATTACTATTCTAGTATGTTTGCTTATCTAGTAGTTTGTTTATTCAGTTTATTTTGTATTATTATCTGTCCTTTTGATCATAACTCATTTCAATTTACTCAGCAGAGACTGAGCTAGGATTAGCTTTTAGAAACTTTTTAAACTTTTAAAGAAAAACTCCCATTTAGTTCACTTCCTGCTGTCTTACCACCACACAATTTTAGATGGATGTAGATAAGATTCTTTATTGTCAGTGAAAATTTGAATAGAGTTTATGCCATTGGGAATGCTTGATGAATTGCCATCTCCCACTATTTGTTCTGTGTTAAATTAATCAATTTTAAAGAAGAAAGTAATATAAGTTTCTATTCTTTGGTCAAATATACCCTTGCTACGTGACACTTATGGGAACAACGTATACTAAGTAGAGCAGACATTCTGATGTTGGACTACTACATTTTGTTGTGATTTTCTCTAGGCAACATCTACACTCTGGCCAGTGTTTCATTTTATTTTTATTTTGTTCAAAAATGCAGTCTTGGTTCAGCAACATTCCAAATGCTTACTCTTCACCACGCTTACTATATCACAAGCTCTGGAGTTGGGTTCTAGCAATCTCTGTTTTAATAAACACCATGAGTGACTGTGATATAAGCTGAAGTTTGAAAGCAATTGCCCCCGGTTAATACCCCCAATATGTGCCACTTATTGTAACATCATGGATGTCTAAGTGAAATTGGTGTTGAACTGTTTCATCTTGGTATAGGTGTCACATTTTCCTAGGGTTTGTATAGCAAGTCTACACCATGAAATTATGACATTCTTCAGAAGAAAATAGACCATCCCACTACAAGAACTCTAAGAAGAGGCAGATCCTGAGACATACAACAGAGACAATAAGAAGATATCTTAGCTTTCAGGTGAATGGGAAGCACTTTCTATTTCAAGGATGGCAGATTTTTTCGGCTTTGGTAAGTAAAGGAAAAAGTCTATCTGAGCTTAGAACAAAGTTGGCCAAGTGAAATGCCCTCCCTAGAGGCTGGCACATGGAGTGGCAATGACAGCAGAGAGGGTCTGCAGGAGACTTGGAGTTCTTAGAAGAGAAGGTGTGATTCTTTATAGAGGGATTTCCTGAAGACACTGTCAGCAGACATGGTGGTATGAAAAGCTGAGCAGGAAGGAGCCTATTTGGCAGTTCTTACAACTCTTTTTTTTGCCTTTCAGTAAAACCTTTAAAAATAATATACAGGTTAAAGACAAGTTGAGGTCATTGTAATATTGGCACTACAAGTAAATATTGTAATCCTATTCTAACTCTTGATTACCTGATTTTTCTTTGTCTCACAATACAATTGCCTTTCCTCTGGCCCTGGAATAAAATGTACAAAGCCAGTAAGGTTGCAAAAATAGGAAATATAATTTCATAGTTAAATGAAGCATATTACAAAAGTACATTTGTCAATACAGATGTTTCCGTCGTTTTTTTTCCAGAAAAATACAAACCAATGAACATGAAGTAACAAGAAAATGAAAGTAGAAATCCCACATGAGAATTTTGAGGATGATAGTAGGTTTGAGAAAGTGAGGTAAATTTTAGAGTTTCAGTCAACATCCAGGCCTCTTTGACTTTTTTTGGAAATTACCATGCATGCTTAAATTTTTTAGAAGAAACTATTTTCCTATATCTTGAAATGATGCTTTCACTTGACATGACAAATACTATTATTCAAGTATATTATTATTCTAGTATTCCCAGCCAAATCATAGACAATGACTCGTGGTCTTCCCATTTTCATAAGAGAATATTTTATAACAAAGAAACATTCATGACAATGGAAATGATTACATTGGGTTATGTCTTTTTGAGTTGACCTCTGGAGCAACTAAAAAATGTCTCCATGAAGCAAACATTATGTCACCAGAAACGTTCAGAGGTAAGTGTACTTGACTTCTGTAAAGAGCAAACTTCATGAACATGGGCCACTTAAAAAAAAAAAAACCTACGAAATAAAAGTATTGGATCCTGGTCTGAAATGCAATTTTAAAATCTTGATAGTGCAGCCAAAAATATTTCTGATACTATAACACACCATTACTTGATCTGTCCTTTTGCATCATCTTCCATTGTCTAGTTGAGTTTCTTTGCACAGAGTTGCAATACATGCTACCCGATGACCCTGTTTCCAAAACTGTGTCCTGGCATCGACTTTGTGAAACACCCACACCTGACTTCGTACGACGCCACTCTTTCAGCAGTGCGCCTCTGGGACAAGCAGTACTCAGGCTGCTGCTGAAGGATGGAGCTGGACACCATCCTAAACCAAATAGACTCATCCAAATAGCCTACTTCTACTGGCAAACCACACTGCATATGCTTTTTAAACAAAAAGAAAAATCAATTTCCTGTTCTTTTCCAACTTGAAAGGTGATAACCCACCCAATGTATGTAAAAAAGAAGGCAAGAGCAAAAATGATGGAATAACACTGCAATGAACACTTGGTTTTAGTAATTAATTCCTATTTTGTGTTAGATGTCTCAACAGGTACTTTGATTTTTTAAGATTAATTACCATAACAAAATCAGTGGCAAAAGTGTTATTCTTCTCATTTTCGTGATGAAGACTTAGTCTCAGACAAATCTGGTGACTTGCCATGAGTCACACAGCTGGTAAGTATCAGAATCGTAAAAATTACTCAGTTAGTTGGAATGCTCTTTCCTCTACATCATCCCCTCCTCACGTTTTACATCTGAAGCAGTAAACATTTCTTATCAATACACAGAAGCCTAATAGGACAGTTGAGTAAGAAGAATGTTATTTCATACAAAGATGACCCTTCTCTTCAGTACACCTAGATGTGGCTCATACCGTTGCCAAAGATTACTTGGCAGTCTCTAATTTCAACTCTTCTCTCTCCAGCTTATGTTTCTTGCTGGCAGAATAGTAGAGTCTAGGAATAGAATCTCCTCAGTTGGGTGAATTTAAGCTGTTCCTCAGTGATAGGCACCACTGAACATTACCACAATAAAAAAGCCCCACACTTCTTGAGTTGCTAGATAAGTTTACCCCAAAGCCTAAAAAGAAAACATGTCTTAGTGAACTTTAATGCTTTTTCAAAAAGATTTTTGAAAAAAATCTACTACATGTTGTTGAATCTGCTGATTTTGGGGACATTTAGATTGCTGTAAGGTAGGTCTGTTGGACTGTGATGAGAAATCACACTGAGAAGCCTTATCTGTATTAAAGAGAAATAGGCATGAAGCTTGCCAAATTCAGAGTCACCTATGAATCTAGGTAATAGGTGAAGAGGACAGAAGCCAGAAAGTTTTAAAACTATCAATGGCTATTAGCTAGACAACAGCTAAGTAGAGGAAGTCAGCAGGACAAGATAGGGCAAATAGAGAGTGGACAATGAAGAACAGTATTAGTGTGAGTTCTTCCACAGAAAATTTGAGAAGAGTTTCTTAGGTGAAGATTTTTCTAAGTTAGAAACTACAGCTGGGTGCTAGTGGCTCACACCTGTAATCCTAGCTACTCAGGAGGCCGAGATCTGAGGATCATGGTTCAAAGCCAGCCTGGGCAGGAAAGTCCGTGAGACTCTTATCTCCAATAAACCATTAGAAAACCAGAAGTGGCTCCGTGGCTCAAGCGGTAGAGCACTCGCCTTGAGCAGAAGATCTGAGGGATAGCGCCCAGGCCCAGAGTTCAAGCCCCATGACTGACAAAAAAAAGAAAGAAAGAAAGAAACTACAGCATCTCAGTGAATCAGAGTTTTATAAGGTCGAGTCATATTTGCAATAACTGATGAACTAGAAATGTCCAATGACAAAAATTTCAAATATCTTTAGTTCTCAATATCATAACTGTTTTTGTTGTTTCTTTTTAGATGGGTAAGAAATAAAGAGAAATGGAATCCTTGAGTGCAAGACTGAACGAGACTATTGCTATGTACCTGAGGCAGTGGGGGTAAGCTGGGATTGTGCTGGGGGGTATAGCTGTCCACATGCTAAGCACTTAGCTAGGTACTGTGGAGAAGGTGGAAAATGAGGAGAAATGGAGCTGCCAGTGCAGTCAGGTAGAGTCAGGACACACACTGAGCAAGACGCCATAGCTATGCTGAGTGATGATTTACAAGAAGAGAGGGTAAGGAGTCATGGGAAAAGCGTTCCTTAGGAAATAGCAATCAAGCTGTGATTATCAAGGCGAGTAGGAGTTTCAAGAAGAAGCAAGGCATGAGACTCCAAGACGGAGGTGAGAACATTTACTAAAGTTTTGAGATGGGATAGAACATTATTTGGCTTCTAATTTTCTAATAGAATTTTTCCCAAACCTTTCTTACCACCACCCCCTTCAGATTATTCTTGTCTTCCCCTGTGGAGTATACTTTTTCTTCTTCATCCCTTTGAGCATTTTTGAACGTGTTTTGAGAGGTGGGTTTCACATGATTTCATGCTCCCAAGGTTCAGGTCCTGCTTCTTTCATCTGTTCACTGTCCCACATGGTTGTTTTGTGGTATAGTTGTCAATACTGACTATTATCTACTCATGAGAAAGGAATTCTATTTGGGGAAGTGGTCTGCATGATACTTTCTATAGTCTCAAGTAAGAGAATTAGATCTCTTTTGAGGTAGATTTCTCAGCTTCGCCTCTCTCCAAGCAGGTCACATGATTTCAGGCATACCAAGCAACCCATATCCCAGATGCAGGGTTTTGATTTCTGGCAGGTGATATTGTCTCATTCACAATCTGGAATATGAATAACCACATTGTTTGCTCGCGATGATGGGTAGAATTCCTAGTGTAATTTCAAAGTCAGCATAAGCCTGTGTGGCTCCCCAATTTATCTAAACATACCAGCTCAAGCTTTCTTCCCAGTGCCTGAACCCTGAACTCTGCTTTGAGGGAAGTTACTAGAATCCACTTGAATGTTTTTATTGTTGTTCCTGGTCCTGGGCCTTGAACTTGGGGCCTGGGTGCTGTTCTTGAGCTGTTTTGCTCAAGACTAGCTAGCACTTAACTACTTGAGCCATGTCTCCACTTCCATTTTTTTTTTTAATTTGAGATGAGTCTCATGGACTTCCTGCCCAGGCTGGATTTGAACTGCAATCCTAGATCTCAGCTTCCTGAGAGGTTCTAAGACCTATATCTGCTATAATTCTAGGATCTGTTTGGGCCTCCGATTCTGCATTATGCTCTGATTCTGGAGTCATTCTTTCATTCTGATACTTAATGGACTCTCTTGAGTTCAAGCTCAGTTACATACTTACAGTTTTGTTTTATTTTCTGTGACCAAAGGAGTCTCTCATAAGCTCATGTTATAATGTAGTAAATTTTGAAAAATTCTTTAAAACCCATACTCTTCAAAGAATACTCATAGGGTACCTATAATTTATGATCATTTATAGGAGTGGAGAAAGGTTAAAATAGAAGAATGAGACAGAGTTGTATAAGTCATGTTAAGAATTTAGATTTTGGGGAGCTGACAGTGAGTCTCAGAGATAAAAATGCCTGCCTAGCAAGTGTGAGATCTTGCGTTCAGACTCCAGTATTGTTTCCCTCCTAATCTAGATATTCCCCTGTAGCAAATGAACTGTTAAATTTTTAATAGTATTTTTATTTTTAATGTATAATAATGGAGACTACTGGATCCAAAATAAGAGAGATGAAGGGAAAAGTATGCATCAGTTCAGTGGTTTCTGCTGGTGGCTAGAACTAAAGTAATGCCAGTAGGCATTACTTAAAAGAGATGTAGTTAATTAATTTCATAGAACTTGTTATGCATTGAATTGGGGAATGAGACAAAGTTTACTCTCAGTGTTTGATTTGAACATCTGAGCAGTTAAGACCAACAACAAGATTAAAAAAAGAGAAGGAGCAAGACTATCTCAAGTTCAGTATGGGCCTTGTTGCCATGAAGGTATCAGTATTCCATCCACATGGAAATATTAAGAAAAGCAATAGGGTCTATGTGGGAACTCAAAAGAAAACTGAACTTTTAAAATTAATGAGATTTCCCGAAGAGCGAAGGCAGAGTATAAAGAGAAGAATTTGTACCTCATTATGAAGAATCCTATTTTTTTAACGGTCGGGAAATGGCAAAGAGGAGCCAAGAAAGTAGCAATAGAGTAACAGCTGAAGGGAAGTCATCAAGGAAGACGGAAACAGGTCCATGAATAAAGAAATTTGGATGACCTTTAGAAGCTGGGAAAGGCAAGGAAATACATCTTTTTCTAGAGCCTCCAGAGGAAACACAGCCTTCCCATCACCTCAAATTTAATTCAGCAAGACTCATTCCAGAATCTGAATTCTACAACTGTAAGACACATTTGGGATACTGCGGCAGCAATAGAACACTAATATTAATTTTTTTAAAAGAGCAAAACAAAAAAAAACCATTTTGAGAACTTGATGAGAACTATACTGTGGCGATGCTCTTGGGTGGGCTAGTTCTCGCCAGATGTAGAATCTGCTAGACTCTGATCATAAGCTTCCTAGCCCCCAGAACTATGAGAAAATAAACCTCACAAACTTGTTTATAAATTTCTTGAACTATAGTATTTTGTCATCACAGCACACATGGACTATAGCAGGAATTATTAGGAAGAGGAAAGAATAAACAATACCAGAGAAACAGCAGTATCACTTAGGTGTTGGTTAACAGCAGAGAGAAAGTGAGCACCTTGCTTAGAGGGCCAACAAACAGGCAAGCAGCAGCCTTTCTCTCCATGCTTCCTGTCTGGCATAGCGCAGAGTGAGGGCAAGATGCAAGCACAATGCCGTGTGCTGCTGGTTGGAAAGTACCTGAGTCGCCTTTATCAGGAGTTCCTTTTATTTTAACCAACAATCCTTTGTCTTTTATATGCTAGTGCTATCTAATCTTTTTGTTTTGTATGGTCATCTTGTAGTGTGCCAGCCTGACTAACCTTCTTTTTCTCCATATTTCTGTTTAGGATAGGTCATGGATACTTGCAGGAGTTCGTAAGGTAGAAGTGAAGCAACAGCCATTTTGCAGGTTAACCATACTGATTGTGTCAGCACCTATGAACACGGACAGACACGATCGAAGCTGTTTTACTTGCACTCTGTCCTCCTTTGTCAATTGGTTTTGACTGCTGAGATAAGTACAAGTGTTTACAGTTCCAGAAAGAAAGGCTTGATTTCTTTCTTTTCTTTTCTTTTTTTTTTCGGTCATGTAGCTTGAACTCTGGGCCTGAGCACTGTCCCTCAGCTCTTCAGCTCATGGCTAGTGCTCTACCACTTCAGCTACAGCACCACTTCCGGTTTTCTGGTGATTTATTAGAGATATGAGTTTCACGGAATTTCCTGCCCAGGCTGGCTTTGAACCATGATCCTCAGATCTCAGCCTCCTGAGTAGCTAGGATTACAGGCATGAGCCACCGGCATCTGGCTAGAAAGGCTTGATTTCTGTAGGCAACCCATACCAACAAGGTCAGAGACAAGAAATGGTGTAGGTTTGAGTCTGTCCTATGAGTTCCATTTTACACTGTGGATTCCAGTGTTATTTCATCCCCCTATTGCACACTTCTACCTGTGGACTGCAAACTCCAAGATCAGATTCAAAGACAGCTCTGACTGCCTAAACAGCTCCCCCAATTATATACAGTCAAACCCTTGTAATCTGTGTGCATGCATGTATATGTATCTATACAGACATATACTTACATATAACGTATATATGCAGCCTACTTCTGCGATTAAATCTTAGTTAATTTACCATCATACTTGTTTCTAATCATTAGTCCTTTTATGCTTCTGCAATAAGTACCATAGACAGGGTGGCTTAGTTCTCACAGCTGGAGAGTGAAAGTGAAGGACTTGTCGGCCTGCATTGGTTCTGGGATGGAGATTTCATTGTGTTCTCACGTGGCAGAAAGAGACAAGGATGCTGCCTGGGGTCTGGGCTTTCTTTTTTTCTCTTTAAATTTATTGTCTGTTTTTATGCTAGTACTGTAGCTGGGCTTGAACTCAGGCCTCATGCTCTCACTTGGCTTTTTCACTCAAGGCTAGCCACACCTCCACTTCAGCTTTCTCATGGTTAACTGGAAATAAGTATCTCAAGGACTTTTCTGCCCAGACTGACTTCAAATCATGATCCTTAGATCTCAGCCAATTGAATAACTAAGATTACAGGAGTGAACTACTACACTAGTTGCCAGGCTGGGCCAATTTTATAAGGTCAGTAATTGCTTTGCTGAGGTTATCTCCATGGCCTAATCATTTCACAAAGGTCCCATCTCCAAGTATTATTACACTGGAGACTAGGATTTCAACACTTGAACGTTGAGGAGATGTAAATGTTCATCTACTTCACGGATATGACCAAAAATTATCTTTGACTTCTGGGGCTTGTAGGAATTATTGTTAATTGATTGTTCTTATCTTAATTGAGTGTTATCCTGGTCATTTACTCTTTCAACTTATCCCTCACTTTTTTTCTTGAATGCTGTTTTTCTTGAACCCGCAAAATCAGTACCACTCATATTCCGATAATCATTTGTTTTTTACTTAAAGTGATCTATAGAAGGTCTTTACTCATCTCCTTCTTAACATCCTTCTCAAAGGAAAAGGATCCCTCAAAATACAGAACTCAGACAGAATGTTAATAAGAAACCAGTGATCTATGAATAAATTATGAGAAGTGACAAGCAATGGCAATGTGTGTGATTCAGCTCAATAGTCTTTGCAGGGAAACATAAATAAATAATCCTTTTAAAACATAATAAATAAGTCCTTTGATTGCTGAAAACCATGGCTCCCAATATAAAAAAAAAAAAACAGAACAGACAGAAATAGTAGACCAAATACTTGTAATCTGAGAACTCCACTCTCCCTGACCCTTTTAAACAAACTTAAGCTGAGTGGAGTGAAGGATTTGGTAGCCAGACAAAGCTGGGTTTCAATCAAGGTTCTGGTACCATATAGCCATATGACTGTGAGCTCATTTTTTCCAAAATGGCACTTACAGTACCAGCCAAACAAGATGGCTGAAAGGGTATGTAAAACTTCTAGAACACAAAAGTTCTAGGGAAATCATCAAGTCCTTCATTAATACCTTTTAAAATATTTTTAACCCTAAAATTCCTTCTTAAACTCATTGCACGTCTACACACAAGCTCACTAAACTTTCTATTAGAGTCTTAGGTCAAACTGAAGCAATGTTGGAGCTCACCCTGTTCTTTAAGGAGAGGAGGGAGAAAGTCTTGGCATGGACATGGGGTCCTTTCAGAAAACCGCAAGGCTTGGACCTCAGTCAGAAAGCTGCTATGGCAGGAGCTGCACCAAGAACTTGTCACAAGGTGAGTGGGAAGTGAGTGGGTGGGGAGATTGCTTTACCCTCTCTAACCAGTTTTTCACCTGGTCTGTAGGTTCCCACAAACAAGCTGCCAAGCCTGGGGATTCCCAGACAGAAATGTAATCACAGCTGTGTCTGGAATCTGTTCACAACATTTGAACAGTTAAATACAGGGCCAAATGTGACCTTGACAGTATAAGACTCTTATCCTCAAAAGACCGAATGGTAATGAAGAGCTCACATAGGACTGACCCAATGCTGAGGAAAAATAAAGATGGAGAAGGGGCGACATGAAGGCAAAACGTTATGTTAGAGACAATAGTTTACACTTTCATCAGGGTACAAATATTTCCGCCAATAACCTTTTGCTAAAATGCATTTAACAATGTGGATCTTCTGACTCATGTTACATGTGTGTAACTATTTTAGTTTACAATTTAATGGCTTTTTTTTTCCTATCCTGGGGCCTGGGCACTGTCCTTGAGCTTCTTTGTGCTCAAAGATAACACTCTACCCACTTAAGCCACAGCATCACTTCTGGGTTTTTTTCTGATTAGTTATTGAAGGTAAGAATCTCATGGACTTTCCTTCCCAGGCTGGCTTTGAACCAGGATACTCAGATCTCAGTCTCCTGAGTAGCTGGGATTATAGGCACAAGTTACTGGTGCCTGGCTTATTTAATGACTTTTTACTGCAAACTTGTATCATAATATCTGGACTCTGGGTTTCCTGCTTATGGCACCTATAGTCCAGGAGAGCATTCAATAAATATAGACAATATTACATCCCTTAAAAGGAGCAACACAGCATTTCTTTCCTTTTCTTCTGCTTCTAGTTATACACTTGATATAAGTAGAATTCTATTTAATAGGTAGTCATCTTTGTTCAGCTATAAATGTATGCCTGCAACAAGAAACTGTTTTTCATCAATGTGCTAGCCAGCAACTTCTGCTAGTGCTTCAGCTCAAGCAGGCTTTTACTCCGGATTGACAGGATTTGGGGAAAATAGGCATTTTAAAATTTTCTGTTAGGCTTCTAAACCAGTATATTTGTGTGTGTGTGTGTGTGTGTGTGTGTGTGTGTGTGTGTGTGTGTCTGTGTGTCTGTGTCTGTGTCTGTGTCTGTGTGTGTTGGTGCCAGTACTGGAGCTTGAACTCAACGCCTGGGCACTGTTAGCTTTTTCTTTCAATGTTTGTGCTCCACTTCCAGTTTTTTGGTTGTTCATTGGAAATAAGAGTCTCATAGACCTGGGCTGGGTTTGAACTGTCATCCATATATACATACATATATATATGTACATATATACATATATATATACATATATATACATATACATATATATGTATGTATGTATGTATATATGCGTGTGTGTGTGTGTGCATGCGCACACACACGTGTGTTTGGTAATAATTGAGTTTTGGACTCAGGTCTTTGTGCTTACTCTACAACTCAACCCATGGCTTCAACATGTTTTGTTTTAGTTATATTGTACATAGAGTCTCACATTCCTTCTGCTTATTCATCCCAAGTAGTTGGTATTGCAGGCATGAACCACCATTGCCTGGCTTGTTATTTGAGATAGGGTCTTGCTAATATTTTTTAGCTTGCATCAACCTTAAACAACAATCTTCCTCTCTTTCCTACGAACTAGCTGAAATTACAGACATGGGAAACAAAATTAAATTGTGCCTAGCTGTTAAAAATAAAGTGGGTGAATTTTAGAAATAAATAACTAAGAATTTAAAATGAGTTTCTGTGTCTATTCTTGAAGGATGACATGTATCACAAGTCAAGTTCTCTCGTGTATATGGCAGCAAAAGGTTTTTTAATGTAAGTATATTGTTCAGCTTTTATAGACATTTGAATTGTTAAGCCAAATGTTAATGGGCACATAGTGCAATTCAGTTCTCAAGTTGTATAGGCAGTTCTTTTATTAAACTAGCTGTTGGTGTAGATTTTTGATAAGTGTTACCCATTCAACACAGGATTAATCCCTTATCATACTTCTTGCTACGTGACACACATTGTGCTAGATATTAGGGATATGTAATCCAGAGTTCTTCCCTTCGGGAGCCTGTAGAATACAGCATGACAGAACGCTAAGTATTAGGATAAATTCCAGTGGTAGGGAGAAGGGTAGCTCGTGGACAGAATCCATCTGCAGGATGTTTGCATTCCATGCACTTGTATCTGGGAATTCCCTTCCACCTCCTAATCACAGGCATGACTGTAGTATGCACCCCAGCCCCAGCTTCAGATGACTGAAAAAGGGGTCCACCCGTGATCCAGCCCAGAAGTCAGAGAAACTTGACCAGTTAGCTATGGCAGTTAACTATAGCTGCGAGAATGCAGGGGCTGAGGTGGATATTTGAGTCCTTATAAAAGCAGAGAAAAGAAGACTGAAATCAGGGATGGGGAGGGAGGAATTGTACCACTCACTTGGGAAGAATCTGCTTCCTGGGTGGTGCACTAATGTGCCAGGCAAGTTGGTGCCGGCTTCTGGCAGAAAGCCTCAGTTCTCCCCATGGCTGCTGGAGGCATGGCAGCTGCCTTTCCTGATTCAGATCAACACAAGACCAAGGCAGACACTGCAGGGCCATTTATGACCTAGTCTCAGAAGTCATATAACATCACTTTGACTATATTTGTCACCAGGCTGTCCCTGAGACATTGTGGAAAGACAATCTAAGATGGCTTTCCTCAAAGATTTTCCTTAATTTTAAAGGCAAATTGAAAGGAATCCAATTACTTGCCTAACCTAGAACTTTAACCTCTGATAAGAATGACGGCAGCATAAGTAAATGTTGCCCTGACTGGGGCAATATTAACCTGTGTCACAGACAAGCGGGCTGTGAGAAAGGGAGCATGGGATTAAAAATGCCCACTATATACACACCAAGGACTCCTCTGACATGAGTAGTACCCCCCTGTACGTCAGGCCAAAGGATCAGAAACTACTTTTCATGGAGTAAGTTCATTTTCTTTCTTTCTTCCTTTTTTTTGGTCAGTTTTGGGGCTTGATCTCTGGGCCTGGTCACTGTCCCTCAGCCCTTCAGCTCAAGGCTAGCACTCTACTACTTGAGCCATAGCACCACTTCTGGCTTTTTCTGCTTATGTGGTGTTGAGGAATCGAACCCAGGGCCTCATGCATGCAAGGCAAGCACTCTACCACTGAGCCATCTTCCCAGCCCCGGTTCCTTTCTTTGACACAAAGAAACCCTTTTCAGTTTTTGCATGACATACAGAGTGAGGCTTTGGAACAAGCTGAACCCCTTTGGAGTATTCCTAAATTGAATTATGAATATCCTGCTTTTAAGTACCCTAAATCTTAGGTCATAAGACTGAGTTTTAAAACTGTGGACACTAGGGAGTTGTGTGACTTTCTGGGAGCCTAGAGTTTTCAGCATTACAGACGCAGCGACCCTGTCTATGCATATGCACAGTCACTGCATTTTTAGGGCAAAAACCTAACACTCAAATTAGAAATGGCACTGAAATCTTTATCCTCCTATTGAATATATGAGCTAATCCATGTTTGTCTTCATATGCCTGGCAAAGTAACTATGGGTAGAAAATAATAATTATGGAACTGTAGCTATATCAGGGAGAGAATAGAATTTCTGGGTTCCAAAGGAGATAAACACCTATTTAGAGGTTCATAGAATAATGGGGGAGGATTTGTTAGGAAATGGGAAGACTTGGAAAAAATGATATTAAGTGAAGTAAGCCAGGCCCAAAGAAACATAGGTCCCATGGTTTCCCTTATTTGCAATAACTAGTATACGTTTGAGACAAGCATAAAAGGTCAGATAAGATGATACTAAGTGAAATGAACCCCAAGATAAGGACACAAGTGTTTTTTTCTTTCTTGCTATTGTT
>NW_012267221.1:36496049-36538260 GCF_000151885.1 Dipodomys ordii | reverse complement strand
GGGCTGGGAAGGTGGCTCAGTGGTAAAGTGCTTGCTTTGCATGCATGAGGCCCTGGGTTCGATTCCCCAGCACCACATAAGCAAAAAGAAAAAAAGCCGGAAGTGGCGCTGTGGCTCAACTGGTAGAGTGCTAGCCTTGAGCTGAAGTGCTGAGGGACAGTGCCCAGGCTCAGAGTTCAGGCCCCACGACCGGACCCAAAAAAAAAAAAAAAGAAAAGAAAAACAAACTTCACAACTTTGGTGGGGGAGAGGAGGATCGGGGAGGGGGGGTATGGGAAGGGATCGGAAGGGGAAACAAAGGAGGAGTCAACAATGCTTGATAAGAAATGTACTTGTTATCTTGCCCATATAATTGTAACCCCTCTGTACAGTATTTTCACACACACAACACACACACACACACAAACACAAAACACCAAAGTAATATGAGTTAATACCATTTAAACACACACACACACACATACACACACACACACACACACACACACACACACACACAAGAATAATGGGGGAGGGAAACAATATTATTTATTTATTTATTTTGTCCGTCATGGGGTTGAACTCTGGGCCTGGGCGCTATCCCTCAGCTCTTCAGCTCAAGGCGAGCGCTCTACCACTTGAGCCAAGGTGCCACTTCCGTTTTTCTAGTGGTTTATTGGAGATAAGAGTTTCACGGACTTTCCTGCCCGGGCTGGCTTTGAACCGTGGTCCTCAGATCTCAGCCTCCTGAGTAGGATTACAGGTGTGAGCCACCGGCGCCCGGCTAACAATTCAAGACTGAATTTTATGTATTTTTTAAAATGCCATGTCATATACTAAGGAAAATATATTCAGAGATAAAAAGTCTGGTCTTGCTAAATGAAATAAATTATCTTGAAGTATCCCAGAGTCAATGGAGATAAATGACCTCCAATGACAGGCTGAAAACAAATCAATAAAGGAAAAGAATCACACAATAAAAAAAGTTGAAATTGATTTTCCAAATGCCTTTAAAGACAATTTAGATATGATAAGTGAATAGAGAGAGTATATGCAGTCTCAAAAAGAGTTAAGGCAAAGAAAGAGCAGATACAGTGAGTAAACAGTCAACTATGACTTAACAGGCAGATTTAGGGCTTGATGTGACTACGGCGACCCCTGCTGGAGTCCATCTTATTTTTCAACTCCAGGAGTTAAATTAGGGCTTGTGTACAATAATTAAAACTTTCCTGGAATAATTGGATTGAAATTTGGGAGAACATTTTATATTATTTAGTCATGTGAAAATGGATAAAACAGGCTTTTGGCCTGGAGAGGTTAAATGATATAATTTATATCATACTACTAAAATTGCTAGAATATAAAGACACCTGTTCAATTCTTGGGCTTGCTTATACAAGTGGAATTTTCTGTCACAAAGTGGAACACACAAAATGAGTAAGCCAAGTGAAATTCTAGGAACCTACACTGATATTAAGGCATTCATTTTATCTGGCTAACTAGACTTAATTTTGTTAAGCAGATAATTTTCCTAATTAATATTAACAGACATTTAAATTTATTTTTGGCCAAGTGTGGTGGCATAAACTTGTAATCTCATAATTTTGGAAGACAGGAGAATCTCATGTTTGAGACCCGGCTGATCTATACAACAAGATACTGGCTCAAAAATACGTATGCATGTAATATATATATAAATATATACATACATATTTATGAATATAAGTATACATAAATACATACATGCATATATGTTCCTATAATTTTTTGAATGAGATGTTCTGTCCTTCACTAGGTTACCTATGTTCCCCACTTCTGCATTTTAATTTTTTGAAATATTGCTTTAGACTCTCATATCATCATCTGTCCTTTTTTTTCTACCTCTAAACCTTTTGATAATTAACGAAGAAACAGGACATGAAGGAAATAGCAGGTGGTAACAGTTCTTTTACTGGGTTTTTGGAAAGCCTTGATTCCTACCATCTACCTAGTGCTGGGAAGAACCCATTCCTGAGCCCTCTTGCTTCCTCCTCCTCCATTCAACCAACATTTCTGCTTCTCCAGACATAGCATGACCATGCTTTGAGCTTCTAGTCCTGCTCCCTGATTATATTCTTAGGTAGTTAAATAATTTCACAAAACCACTTACTCCTTCCACATTTTAGTCTGTATAATAACATTAGTTACATTTATTTCACTGTGTTCAATGATTATCCCTATGATTTTTTCTTCTTCAACTATTAAAGCAGGTAGCTATGCTGTTCTTATAATTTTTTTGCTTCTGGTATAGAGCATACTTGATCTGTGTAAGGTTAAAGATCATGTGGGGGAAACCCTGGAGAAGAAGAAGGGAGAAGTGTTTTAAGTCTGTTCCATTCCAACTAGAAAGGTAGTAGAAGTATATTGGCTTTAAGACAAATAAGAATACTGTCAAGACTACTCAAAGGCACTCTGAAGGTGACAAGACCTTAGCATGCAGGGTTTCATGATATATGTGTCAAGAGCTGAGTGTCTATTTAGCAAAAAAGACCAAGGGGGGGCGGTAGATACCTGCCCTGATTCATGGATGAGTAGTTATAGTTATTTGATAAAGGAAGGAGGGACTTGGAAACCAATATTGGAAGACTGATTAAAGGGATGTATGAGGATGTGTTTTCGGATGGGCTTTAAAAGTGGGCAGAATGTGAGGATATTTGTGACCCAAATGAACATCACTAAAAGATAAATTGAATGATCAAGTAAAGATATGTCCACTCCTCTGAATGCCAGTTATTTTCCATCCTCAGCTGCCCTAGTGTTTGTACAATGAACTCATGACCAGGAACCAGTGATGATCCTAGGCTTCCCATACTCTAGTGCCAGTTTGGCTTCTACCACCGGTTAGTGTCCATCTTCACCAGTATCACTGACCAACACTGAGCTCCCAAGACGGTACTATTTCTAGTACGTTCCAGCCATTTGATGGCAAATAGACTGCACTGTTCCTCCATCATCATGGAGTTAAAAAACAACTTGGATACAAATTTGCCTACTTTTCTTCTAACACCACTCTCCATGGTCTGAAGGACAGTCTTGATCACTGACTTGGGCCCTCGTAAAATATTGCTTATAACTAAGGAACCTCATTTAAGAATCAGAATTTAAGAAATTATTTCATTGTGATAAGGAAATAAAATGACATAATAGTGGGATGATTTATTCACTATCATATGGTCACTCATGAGAGAGTGGAGCCAAGGATCAAGAAGCAAAATGTAGCTCTATATTATTATTCCTAATGTCTCACAAAATTTTATATCTAATCTCACCATGGTGTACTCCGTGTTTTTAAGGCCATACTAATTCCTCTAGAAAACACTAGAAAGTAATTCAAAAGTTTCTACTGAATGGGAACTGAGGCTATCATATCAGCCACGTTAGGATTTTTATGCCATTGAACCAATGAATGAGGAAAGAAAGGAGAGATATGTATGGATCAAGTGATAGAGCACTTGGTAACCAAAAACAAACCTTAAGTTCAGATTCCAACCAAAGAAGAAAAGAAAAAGAAAAGAGAAGCAAGAGAGAGAAAGAGAAGGAAGGAAGAACAAAAGGAAGGTAAGTCGAGCGCAAAGTAAGTCTAAGAAATCAATTATACAGTAGTGGGTAGGTGGGACTATGTGTGGAAGCTAAGAGAGTCGCTGAGCAAGTCATAGAATTCCCATGTCCATTGTAAAACTTCTTGGAAGAGTAAAATAAATCAAGCCAAAGATGAACTACTAACAGTTAAGTTATTTCTGGAATGATAATCATAACTAACTGAAAGGAGAGAAAGGAGGCTTGGGAAAATGAGTGGAAGAGTGAGTTACAAATGCCCAGTGTGGCCTCATGAATGGTACAAATGGCAGAACTGTAGTCATCATGTACATTTTCCAAAATGATGCATTTTTTCTGCTTCCTTTAGGTCTTTTAGTATGTGAATCTAATTACAGAAGGTCAGGGTCTGTGAGCAATGAATCATGGGGATTAACCTCAAGGTCAGCTGCCACAGGGGCAATCATTACAGATCATCAGACAATGAAATGGTAAGATTATCAGACAGAGGAGGACTTCCCATAGTAACAACTATGATTCAGTGGGACTCGGTAATTCAAGCTAGTTAGATTCATTAGAGTCTATCCAAATATTTCCATTTAGAAATGTGTGTTATACTCTTATAATCAGTAGCTAAGAGTCTCGCTACATTCGGGAGAGTAAACAGGATTCTTTGAGCTGCCTCCTTTCCTGTTCACTAGATGAATAACAGCCATTGCATGTATTAAGCTGAATTAGACATGAAATTACTTCTTGCATCCCAAGTATTGACCTTATACTTCTTATAGAGATAATATTACAAATGACGGTTAGACTTCTACATTATTTCCTTAAAATATATTTAACCAGAAAGGATATTAACTGCACTATTCTTAGTAACAGAGTAAATTTCTAGTAAAACTATTTATGAGATTTAATTGAATAAGTAGGACGCTTAATTAACACCCGCATGTTGTCTATATGGTAAAATATATTTAAAGTCTAGACATTAAAAATATCCTTTTCCTTTTCCTTCCACCCACAGACACAGGTCCCACCCTGACATCCAAGGCTGAAAGGCAAATGTTCCTCTCCTGGTCCCTTCCCAAAAACTGTATGTGATGGGATAAAGGAATCACCGATGAGTCACTGTAATGAGAAAGGCTGGAAGCTTGGAAAATATTGCAGTGGGAAGCAGAAGATGGGTTTACAGCCGTGTTGATTTGGAAAACATTATTTTCCATCAGCTTTTTCAAGGCAACATATACACATCGTCCTCACCCACTTAAAAGAACACCAGAAGCAACATTCCTCTTGTTCAAAGATACAATTTCTTGTCATGGACTCTATTTTTTTCATAATCGATATCTTACAAAATGCTAAGCAACTCATTAAGGATCATTCAGGAAGAAAGTGTCAAAGCCAAGGTTCAATGGTAGGTGTCTCTTAATTTCAGGTTCTTCAGTACTTTGTAGGAAAAATACACTAAAAAGAACCCGTAAGTGGCACTTTCCTCCTATTTATCATAACAAACAAAGTTATGCTTTCTACTCATGCTAACTTTTGAGAGCGGTATTCTTAAACCACATAGCATATTAAAGTTACCTGGAAACTTTCAAATCATCACCCTGTTCAGAACAATTACATTAGACTGAGGACAGGATTTGATAAAACATTCCCATCTTGTTCTAAAGTACAGCTAGGGTTAAGAACCATTCTTGTAGTATACTATAAAGAAAATAGGTTTTAGAATTTCAGAATTAGGTTGGGTGACAGAGCCACAACTTGCTAGATGTGTGACTCAGAGTAAGGTATTTGCTTGCCTTTAGAAAGTAGATTATTGCCGGGTACTGGTAGTTGACACCTACCTATAGTCATAGCTATTCAGGAGGCTGAGATCTGAGGACTGAAGTCTAAAGCCAGCCCAGGCAGAAAAGTCTGTATGATTCTTATCTCCAGTTAAGCAAGAAAAAGATGGAAGTTAGGCTCTGGCTCCAGGAGTAGAGTGCAGCCTTGAACAACAACAACAAAAAACCACAAAAGGGTAGCACCCATGCTCTGAGTACCCAAACACACACACACACACACACACACACACACACACACACACACACACACAGAGGCACACACACAAATATAAGCACACAAACACACCAAAAAGAAAAGAGAGCATAAACCTCTTTTCTACATAAAAAATAACTATATTAAGTAGCCTGATTTGGCCATTACAAATTATACACATATCAAGATGTGTTGTATACTATAACTATACATAATATTCATTTCTTGATTAAAATAACAAGAAATACATTGCATAAAAGTCAGGAAGACTAGCAAGAGTATCTTACATAGTGTTTGGAGCAAGGTGGGAACCCAATAATGGTAGCGGTAGCACTGGGAGAATGTCATGGTGGAAAGAAAGAGGGTTTGGAGTTGAATAGATTTGGCTTTATATTTTGATCCTACTTTTTTCAGTCTTTGATAAATGTTTTGTACTTTAATTACTAATTTGTATAGGGTAAGACTTATTCCTCTCTTAGTGAGGATTAAATAAAATAATGGCTGCTAAATACCTAGTATATTCCTTCTATGGTTTATAACCCAGTTATACTAATAAAATTGCTACTGAAAAGTCATAGACCACTCTTCGCATTTATAAATGTTTGTGGTAGATATAGAAGTATAGGCCCCACGTTTAGTACAATACATTTACATCTTAGTATAAATTCATACTCTACTCCAGTCCCCATTATGCCCCTAGAGATACTGGTGTCAGTGAGATGAAAAGAAACACAACTCAGGACTCTTCCATCCAAGATGTGAGGAAAGGTTGTTGCTGGACCTCACCCACAGTGGCCAGCCCTAGGAGAGGGGGTGTGGGAGAGGGCAGGCGGGTTAGACCATCACTACTGCCTTCCTGAAACGAAGTCTAGAACAGTTGTTAGCTGCCTTCATCTTCATGCTGTCAGTGCTGGAGTGGTTGAGGTTTGCAATCAGGGTGGAATGTGTCAGCAGTATTAAACAAACATCCCTGCTCCATCTTGAGAACAAGCTCTATAAATAGGAGATCTGAACATGGCTCACACCATGGCTTATACCTTGTATAATTATCTGTCTTCACAGGATGTGCCTGGCAGAGGGCTGGAGAATCTGGAAGATTGCCTGACATACACAAGGTACTCAATAAGTGTTCCTTGAGCTGACTGGTGTCCTCTGCCTGGAATGCTTCCTTGACTGGAACTAGATGTGAACATTTATTGGTTCTCACCAAATGCCTGGCCCTGTACTAGGCACTGTATATAGAGATCACCTCATCCACTTGGCAAACTCCAGTCCATCCTTCAAGATCTAGCTCAAATGTCACCTGTTCTGTTAAACCTTCCTGACTCCCTCCGGCACCACCCTCTGTGCTTCTGCACTGACAGCTCTTTGCTCAACCTTCAGAAGAGCACTTACCACATTCTACTTTAACATATCTAGTTACAAGTCTGTCTCCCCCCTGGAATGAGAGGTCATTAGGGGCATCGTGACTTTATTACATTTTTGTCAATTGCATTTAACGTGGAATCTGAGGAAACTGATTTTGAAACTCTTGAATTTTGTTTACAAAACAATAAGTTGCACTGAGCACGTTTACTCAAAGAATTACATGCTTCTAGACATAAAGTCAGTTACTACTTTTATTTAAGGCCATTTTTATATAACTGAGGAAGAATAAATTCTATATCTGCACATGTCCGTTTCATATCCAGAATCTCACCGAAAGTGCCTAATATGCATGCTACACTAGCACTACTTTGAGACCAAACTGTTTTCCTCATAGCATCTATTTTACCTGAGAAGCAGTTACTGGCATGTCCAAAAGGCTTCAACAAAGAAAAGCATGAAAGGCTTAATACATAGCTATATACGTACACATATATACATACACAGAGCTCATTTTTCACTAAAGTGTTATCCTTGAAAGTATTAAACTCAAATACATATGTTTGTTGGCTTACAATGAGGTTATATCCTAACAAACCCAAAATAAATCTGATGTACTGAATTTCAAAAACTGCACCGAATATGTACTACCTACTCAATGTCATGGCTTAGCCCCACGGGTGGTTACTTAGTTTTGTGATTGTGTGACTGCTGGGAGTTGTGGCTACCGCTGCTGTGGCTGCCCAGCATTGTGAGGGAATGGATGAATACCCCTGCGAAAGAGCTTACGCTGCAGGGCTGTGCTAGGGTTTCATCTTTAGTCCCCACATACTTACACACCGAAGGCTTCTGTGGTGCTCTCTGGTGGTGGTGGAACCCTTAGGAATAGGGTCTGGCAGGGGATATTAGGTCATTGAGGGCGTGCCTTGAGGGCATAAGGGGCCTCGACTCCTTCCTCTCTCTTTCTCTTGGCTTCCCTGACACCATGAAGTAAGCAACTCCGGTCTACTTTCTACTGTGTGCTCCCCACCATGAAGTTCTGCCTCACCACAGGGCCTAAATCCATGGAACCTGTCTACCATAGAATGAAGGCCCTAACACCATGGCCCAAATGAATCCTTCTTTCTTTTAGTCTGGTTTTCTCAGGAATTTTGTCACAGTGGAAGAAAGCTTACCATGTAGACTGGGAAAGAGTCTGGAGAAAGTTCCTACTAAAGGCATACCACTTTTGTACTATTATAAAGTTGAAAGTTGTAAGGTGAACCGTGGTAAGTCAGAGGTCACTTGTGTACTATGGAATGATTTTTATCGAGTTTTGTGAAGGCAAATGGAAGTACTATATATGGAGTTCCACAGTGACTAATTCATTACCAGACTAAAAGCTCTTACTACTGATGGCCTGTACCAGACCACATCGTATCAGCCTTCTGCCTTTCTGATTCCTTTCTGATTATTTTCACTGCGTGGTTGGGAACAAGATTCCTTAACTCAGATATTTGATTAAGTAACTGGTTCAGTGGTGGTCCCCTTTCTGAAGTGGAAATTGGCTTAAAGAGATGGCTGTCAAATCAAGAATTCTGCCTTGAACACATTTAACTGGAAATTCCTAGTGACTATCAAAATTGATATAGAGTGTGGAATGTAAGTCTGGAACAAATACTTAATATTAAAGGAAGCACGTATATATGGATTGTAGCTTTTCTTTTTTTATAGTTAGTAAATTGATTCTATTTTAAACTTTTCTTTCCAGTTATACATTAGATTCATCTTTCTATGTTTGTTCATACAGATTTACTTAAAAGATACCATAGTTTAATTTCTAAATTGATAGTTTTAATTTCTAAATTGTTTCAACTTTCAACATGATAAGCATTAGAGATGTCTTTGGGAGTTTATGAAAATTGATTAGAAGGTAAAATGTAAAAAAAATGGAATTTCTGGGCCAAAGAACATGAGATATTTAAATTTTTAAGAGAAAAGTTCAAGTTTTTAAGCACAGTAAAAATTATACTGCGATGTGTTAGCTTTCTATGATTGCCATGAAACACATGAGACAATAAACTTATTACAATATTTATGTAGTTCACAGTTCTGAAGGGATCAACCCAAGATCAGGTGACATGCTTGTCTGGCTTTCTTACGAGGCAGCTCACCATGGAGGAGTCCATGGGAGGGAAAAACCACTCACTGCATGAGCCATGAAGCATAAAGAATGAGAAAAGACTGAAGGCTCCACAATCCTCTATGAGAGTACATCCTAAGAACCTCTTCTAAAGCCTCACCTCCAAAGGTCCACAGCACTTCCCACTGATAGCCACTGTTGGGCTGGAGGCTGTGATGTATGTATCTTAGTAGGACATTCACATCCAAACTATGGCACCCACCAAGAGGGAAGAGGGGGCTATTCCCCAATGCTTGTCCTCACGTTTAAATGAGAAACTATATCTTACTGCAAATTTAAGTTTATTTCTATTACTAGGTTGAGCATATTTCCATAGATATATTGGAAATAGGAGTTTTAACAATAAAAAATAAAAATGTCATTTTTATTGGGCTGTCAACCTTCTTGTTCTTTCCTCTTTCTTTCTTTTTTCTTTTCTTTCTTTCTTTCTTTTTTCATTTTTTTCTTTCTCTCTTTCCCTCCCTCCTTCCCTCCTCTCCTTCCTTCATTCGTTCCTTCCTTCCTTCGTTCCTTCCTTTATTCCTTCGTTCCTTCCTTCCTTTGTTCCTTCCTTCCTTCCTATCTCTCTTTCTTGTTCTTTCTTTCTTTTCCTTCTTTCCTTCCTTCCTTTCCTTCCCTTCCTTCCTTCCTTTTTTCTTTCTTTCCTTCTTATTTTTGTGGCAGTTCTGGAGCTTGAACTCAGTTCTGGGCACTATTCCTGAGCTTCTTGCTCAAGGCTAACACTGTACACTTGAGCCACAGCAGTATTTCTAGTTTTTCAGTGATTAGTTGAAGGCAGGAGACTCATGGACTTTCCTTCCTGGGATAGCTTCAAAGCATAGCTCTCAGATTGCAGCCTCTTAAAATTGCTACTATTACAGGTGCTCATCTGTTAATCTTATTCTTAAGGGTTCTGGAATAAAGGTAAGTGACATCCTTTTTTTTATGCTTTGTTAGGGAATCTATCTCAGGACACATTTCACTATCTAGTTCTACACTTGTCTTAGTAATCAGAACACAGGATACAATATCTTAAAAATTGCTGTTTTTAGGCCCTGAACCTTAAGAGAAAGGAAATTGGAAAATGTACTAGTGCCATAATGCAGACTGGAGAGAAACAAGCATAGTGTAGTAACCTTTCCGTGCCTTGATGACATAGATTAATAATTGTAGAAACTGAGACACTGGATCTTATGGAGCAGAGAACCAGAGAGGAAGAGAGAGATACACAAAATAAGATTCTAGAACTCTACACAGGAGTCCTTTTGAGTCTGAAGTATGTTGTAAGACGAATAGAATGAAACTTCAAGAACTAGGCAAAGAACTCCTGAGTTCAAAATGGATTCCAAGTTCTGAGAAACTAGGACTTTGACAGATCCAAGAAAAGTTACATATGGAAGTACCTGGACTTAAGTAGTTCTGAAATAAAGGTTACTGCAGATATATCCTAGTGAGCTTAAATGCCAGCTTCAAGATGACTGAGCGATCCACAAGTGGCTTAAACCAACTTCAACACTCATCAAAGAAAGACAGCAAAGTTCAGATGTTTTATAGTATAACAGTTTCAATGCCCTATATCCAGTCAAAATTTCTAGACATAATAATGATAAAGAAATATGATTCATAGTCAAGGGAAAACAATCAGTAAAAACAGACAAACTAGGTATAGTAGTGCATACCTCAAATTCCAGCACTCTGAAAACTGAGGCATGATGATTGTGAGTTCATAGCCACTCTGTGCTACCCAGCAAGGCCCTTTCTCAAAATAAAAGTAGAGCGAGAAAGAGGGGAAGAGAGAGAGGAAGGAAAAGAAAAGGAAAAAGAAAACAAAAAGGAAAAGTTATGCATATTGGTTCATGCTTGTAATCCTAATTATTCACAAGGTAGAAGTCAAAGAATTCAGGTCAGTCCAAGCAAAAAGTAAAGCAAGACTTTGTCTCAATCAATAATCCAGGGATAGTGGGGTGCATTTGTGATCCCAGCTATGTGAGATTGGGAATGTTAGGTAATAAGATTGCATTCATAGGCTGCCCCAGGGGAAAAATAAAGAAAAGATTAGGGGAAGAGCTCAAGTGGTATAAGACATGCTCAGCAAGCAAAAGGCCCTGAGTTGAAACCCTAGCACCGCCACACAAGAGGAAATAGACAAATAAATACAAAAAAGACAGATGATGACATTTGTAACTAAGGTCTTTAAAATCGCCATTATAGATATGCTTAAGACTTTCAAGAAATATATAATCATAATAAGGAAAGAAAACAAAATATAGACTTTAGAGGAATAAAATAATCAGAGAAACAAAACATTAACTTGATAAGGTTAATAGACACTGCAGTAACATCAAAAGAAAAAGCAATAGGAGCTTTTAACACTGGCTTATAGAGAGAAAGGACTGAAAAATAGTATGAGTGGAAACTGTATCTTGTAAGCTAACATTAAACCATCTAGTTAATATATATATATATATATATGTCATTATAGTCGATCTCAGAAAGGGATTGGCAAAGAAAATATATACCTAAACAATGGCTTTTTTATTTGATGAAATCTGTAAACCCACAAATTCAGAAAACCTAGTCCCCAACAGTATTAACATATTAACCTATACCAAGGTATATCATAACAGAAATGTTAAGACCACTGATGCACAGAAATTCTTAAATGTAGAAAGAGGCATGCTGAATACAAAACAAGGTCAGGGATTATACAGATTTCTTGTTAGAAACAAGCAACTCAAGGATTGCATTGCAACAATATTTAAAGTGCATAAAGAAAAATATGATAACATGAAAGTACATGTCCAATGAAACTATTTCTCAAAAAGATTAAAATATTGTCTATTTCAGACAAACAGTTGAGAGAATTTCTTACTAAGAGTCCGAAGTGGGGCTGGAGCCCTGGCCCCCCTGAGGGCAATGGTAGAACATTTGCCTTCAGTTCTATTGTCTACTCTCCCTGCCTCCTCCACAAAAGTCTTAAAGTAAAAGAAATGCTAAAGATTACTTTTAGGCTCAAGAGACTGTGGTTCTCAGTTGGAGCCAATTTAACCTCCAGGGATCATTTGGAAATAACTGTAGACAGTTTTGGTGGTGTTTATTTGGGGAAAGTTGCTACTGATAGCTAATAAGTTGAGATAATGAGACAAAAATGTCCTTCAGCACATAAGATAGCTCTTCTCAACTAGAATTACTCAGTCCAAGAGTCAGTGGTGTTGAGGTCGAGAGGTAACAATCTACAATGAGACTGGGAAGGGCACTGGAAAACCTAGGACAAACCTCATAATAATGCACTAGGGAATTTTTAAAAATGCACTTAAGACAACCACACAAAATGTGGGAGAGGAAAAATGAAGTGTATTCTGTTAAGGTTTTTATATCACGTGTGAAGCAGTCAAATACAATTTGCCAGTAGACTATGATAATTTAAAGAAACATATTATTTAAACTTGATAATAACCACTACATAAGTTAAAATAATAATTCATAAATCAATATAGAAAAAATGGAAAAAAGACACAAAAGAGGAAAAATGAACAAAAACAGATGGAACAAATATAAGACAATAGGAAGATGTTGTTAAAGCCATATTAATAATTACATAAACTGTAATTGGTTTAAACACTCCAATGAGAAGACAAATTACAAGACAGAATAGGAAAGTAAGATCCAGATTTATGTGATCTACAAGAAATACACTTTAAAAAATAAAGCTATAGGTAGGTTTGAAAGTCATGTGTGAAAAAAGACTCCATTACCTAACTTATATAACTGAAACCCCTTTGTACATCACCTTGCCAATAAAAAGACATCCTATACAAACATGAATCCTAGAAAGCTGGAGTGGATAAATTAAATATCAAAGCAAAGCAGATTTCAGGACAGAGGAATATTACCCAAGATAAAAAAGATTTCATAATGGCTAAATACCATTTCATTGATCATGGAAACATAGGAATTACAGTATGAAAGACACAGATAGCTTCAAGACACAAACACACTGAAATGATTAAGGCAAAAACTGACAGAACTAAAAAGAAAAATGGTCAAACCCATCATCATGGTTGGAAATTTGAATAGTACTCTTAACTAGTAGAATAAATTAGATGAAAAGCAAAAATGGATAAGACTTATTTTACCTGATTTAACTGACATCTAGGGACTCATGCAAGCAAGTACAATGGAATGTAAATTCTTTCAAGTGCTCTTGGAGCACTCATCAAGATGGACCACAGCATTAATTTTTTAAAAAATAAAAGGGTTAAAATAAAAGATGCTTATACTGTGGGGGAGGGACATACAAAGCAACAAAGAAATAATCTTATAAATGTGTTAGAAACAATCGCATGAAAGAAAAGAAAACATTTGAATACATATCTTAGGGTTCATTTCCCTAACATCACCTTATCTGACCTTTTCTGCTTGACTCAAACATATACTAGCTATTGCAAATATGGGAAACCATGGGACCTGCTGTTTTCACTGTATTTGATGTCGGTATAATTTGTGGAGGGGAAGGGGAAAAACAAATCGTTTAAATAGGGATACAGGTGGACCCATTGTAATAATGAGATGTACAAGTCATTATGTGGAAAATGAAATTTACAACTTTGGTGGGGGGGGAGGATGGGAAGGGGAAACAAAGGAGGAGGCTACAATGCTTGATAAGAAATGTACGCATTATCTTGCCCATGTAATTGTAACCCCTCTGTACAGTATTTTCACAATAAAAAAATAAAAGATGCTTATGTGTTTTACAATAGAATTAAACTAGAAATCAATAGAAATGTATCTGGAAAATATACCCAAATGAAAATATTTAATTCTAAATCATTTCCAAAGTGATAGCTCATAGGTCAAAGAAAAATTTTAAAACTGGAATATATTTCACGTTGTGTGATTTTGTTTCAGATTTTCTCTGTAATACTGAAATTTAAATTTTTATCTGAGCATATTTATCAAGCCATAATTGAAAACATTTCCAAGTGTGCCTGGGTAATTGTAAATTTTCTAATGGCAAAGAAAACCCCACATCCATGCACATATATAATTTAGAAAGACTGACACTCTAAATTTTCATTGCTGTTCATGATGGTCACTCGTTTTCTTCTCATATGATTTCATTTTTGAGATTTAATTTTTGATAAATATAAATTTGGTCCCTGACTTCATGAGGATCAAGATAACCATTTATGCTGGGCATGGCAGTGTGCACCTGTAATCCCAAATCCCAGCTATGCAAAGGGGCAGATTGGGAAGATTCTTTAAATTAAATTTTCTTTTAGAGAAATTAAAATATACTAGCAGCAAACATAATGAGAATTTTGCTTTATTAGGTTTATACTATCCTTATTCTAACTTGTCTCTTTTGTATTACCTAATACTTCCATAAAAATAAATAAAACAACTTGTATCTTTTGAAAGGTTTTAAGTATAGGGATAATTAGAGGAGTCATTTAAATTATGTCAAATGATTTGTAGAAATCCATTAAGTTGTGTTTGGCCAGGTGCCAGTGGCTCATGCCTGTAATCCTAACTACTCAAAAGGCTGAGGTCTGAGATTCATTGATTGAAGGCAGCCAGGGCAAGAAAGTCCATGAGACCTCTATCTCCACTTTACCAGCAAAAGGTCAGAAGTAGAGCTGAGGCTGAAGTGTTAGAGCACTCGTTTTGAGTAAAAAATCTTAGGGAGAGTACCTTGGCCCCAAGTTCAAGCCCCAGGACTGGTACACACACATGCACACATGTGTGCACACACAAACACACACC
Organism: Dipodomys ordii; assembly: GCF_000151885.1. Taxonomy (NCBI): domain Eukaryota; kingdom Metazoa; phylum Chordata; class Mammalia; order Rodentia; family Heteromyidae; genus Dipodomys; species Dipodomys ordii. The sequence continues at coordinate 36,523,376 of NW_012267221.1, read as the reverse complement.
CATTCACACACACAAGATTGTCATTGTTTTCCTTCTTCTTCTATGTATATAATGAATGATATAAACAAATTTGATACTGAGTTATATTTGCACTGCTGAAATGACGAGGTTTTCTAACTGTACAGTTATTTAAATGCACTGCAAATTCCTATTTTCTAAATTATAAATTGTATCATTTTAGATAATTTTTTCTTATTTTAATTGCCAGATTTTTATTATTTTATTATTATGGTAGCCAATTTCAGTAAAATTCTGTATTTTGAAACATATGTAGATATAGATCTAGATAGCTTTACCCACTGTTTCTAGTTTTCTAGACATTTGATTTTTATCTTGCTCATATCATTTATGTCATTTATGTCCATCTCTCACAAAAATCAGTGTATGATTTTCAGTGTTGTAAAGATTTTAATATACATTACTTTTAATGATATTAATAATTTCAAGGGACTACTGTTATTATTAGATGTTGACACTTTAATTTTTTAATTTAATTTTATTGTCAAGGTGAGGTATAGAGAGGTTACAGTTACATACATAAGGTAATGAGTGCATTTTTTGTTGAATATTGTTACCCCTCATTATTCCACTTTCCATCCCCAACCCTCCTCCCAAAGTTGTAAAGTTCATTTCCACCACATTGTCTTGTGAGTGTCACTGTTAAAAAGAACTTATTCAATTCCAGGGGCCAGGTAGCAACTATCCATGGGCAATGGAGAATGCAAAGGGAATCTAAAATGGAGGAGGAGATCACAAGGTCGCTCTTGTAATGAAGACTTCCCAATCCACTGGTGACCCCCACCCTGTAGAATGGACCTAGGGATAGGAATTTCTCACAGCAATCTCAATATATACTCAAAAGACTAACGCTGCTATTCCCTTGATAGAGACAACTTGATTCCAATCTGTATTTGTAACAGGGACTTAATCTCTTTTTGCTGCCAAAAAGAGGAAGGAAGCCTGGCATCCATGCTCCATTTTGGGGTTGTCACTGTTCTAGGCCATTCTCTCCACAGTCACTTTGCAACCAATTTGGGTTCCAGGAAAGTCAAGACTGGTTGCTAATATTTCTATGGAAAAGGACTAAACTGAACTCTAAGGAACAGCATAGTCTTTCAGGATGGATAGCCCTCAAGCAAACACAGTAACTAATAATAATCAGACTGCACCCTGAAGGCTGAGAGATCACCTCAGGGAAGCCAGGTTGATCCCAAATGAGGATAATGAGATTCTTCTCCAGACCCTAGACCCTGGGAGAACCAGACCTGAGATAATAACCAGAGAGGCCACACCTACAACCTATTTACCTTTTTCCCCTTCTCCTAAACTGTCTTCTATTTAAACCTAATGTTTGGGTCTGACTGAACCCTGAGGATGGCTGAGGTTGAACTAACCATGCCACATAATTTCCTTTTCTTGCCATAGTTCTTTCCTAATAAACTTACCAATCTCTTTTTATTACCTCCTTGTCTTGCCTGAATTCTTCTCTTCCAGTATCTTACATGATCTCATTTAGTTTCCATAGCTTGGCTGGTATTTCCATTTTGCAGATGAGAAAACAAATGCAGCAGTGACACTAAGCACTATGTTGAAAATGAACTATACAACTTTCAGAGGAGGGGAAGAGGTGAAACTGTTCGAAAAGAAATGAATGTATTTCTTACCTGACTCATGCAACTGTAACCCTCTGTACATCACCTTTACAATAAAAATGATAAATAAGAAAATAAAGGTTAATAATCTGCCCATCACTAGTGGCTCATATCTGTAATCCTAGCTACTCAAGTGACTGAAGATCTGAGGATCTCAGTTCCAAGTCAGCCCACATAGGAAAGTCTATGAGAAGCTTCTCTTCAATTAACCACCAAAAGGCAGAAAGTAGAGCCGTGGCTCAAGTGGTAGAGTTCTAGCCTTGAGCGAAAAGGGATGGTGTCCTGGCCCTGGGTTCAAGCCCTAGGACCAGAACAGTATGGATTTGGATGAGACTTTATAGCCCTGTTTCTGGTGTCCCATCTATCTATGGTTACTCTTTATTCCCCAGCCTCCAATATATAATCACCTATACCCAACCATACTACTGGCTTATCCTACAACCCCAGCTCCATTCTGTGCTTTTGTGCTTCCTGAAGTGTTGGTTGATACCATTACCTGCCCTCTTTTGTAGCTAGGGCAATGCTTTATGTAAATATATTCAGTGTTTGCCCACATATAGTGGGTGTGATGGAGCCAATTTTTTTTTTTTTTTTTGCCGGTCATAGGGCCTGAACTCTGGGCCTGGGCGCTGTCCCTCAGCTCCTCAGCTCAAGGCTAGTGCTCTACCACTGGAGCCACAGTGCCACTTCTGGCTTTTCTGCTTATGTGGTGCTGAGGAATCGAACCCAGGGCCTCATGCATGCAAGGCAAGCACTCTACCAGTGAGCCACCTTCCCAGCCCTTGAGCCAAAAATTTTTAAGAAGTCTTTACCATACCATATTTTATCAAACGTGTGAATGTTGCTTAATTCATCAGATTTCTCTTCTGAGTTTTTGTGAAGTTGTTTTAAAATATTTATTTGAAACAAAGGTAGAAGCTTTCTGTATTCTATCTCAAGGATTAAAATTCAACTTGTCATGTAAAAATGTCCTAGATTGAATTCAGATCCAAGTCTCAATCATTTTATTAATCTGTCTTATTAATCTGCCTGAGACAGAACAAAAGAGAAAAGCTATATATATATAACTGAATCTAAGCTGTATGCGAAAATTCTTTTGACCTTGGAAAATTTAAGAGTGCAAGTGATGCAGTTCTTAGAGTTCCCAGCAGAGGCCAGAATGTTCATGTTCAATGATTTTTTTTCTTTTCTTTTTCGTTCTTTCTTTTCTTTACTCTTTCTTTCCTTCTTTTCTTTCTTTCTTTTTCTACTATAATTCAGGGTTGTAACTATTTTTTCAACAAAGTAGAAATTAAATATAAAACTCTTCATGGTTAAAATGACTAGAAATTATAGACTGATTCATTTCAAATTTCACAAATTTTAAAATATAATTTAAAATACTGAAGCACAAGCTAACAGTGCTATGGTATGACAAAAGCTAACCTCTAGTATCTGAGTAAATAAAGATCCAAAAATCACTTACTCAGTGGACATTAAACCCTACAGACTCATTGCTGAAAGCAGCCATATTGGATCTTTAAGTTGTCAAGCCAGAGCCATGAATGGATCTAGGAACAAAGGGTACTACTGTAGCATTGGCCTACAAGACTGAGGCCTGGCTTTGCAAATTTTAGAACTGGAAAACATTAACAACACAAAAGAATACTTTTCCCTTCAAATATACAAATGAAATAAATTATTTATAATTTAATTGTTATCATCATCATCATCATCACCTAGCCTCCTCCTGGGCCCATTTCTCCATCTGCTTATGAGTAGATTAGATATAACAATCCTAAATTCCTTATTTTCTAATATGAAATTATTTTCCTTAGGCAAAAAGTTTCTTTCCTGCTTCAAATATCTGGCATAGTATCTATCAAAATCAGTTTAATGAGTGTTTAATGAATAATAAATAATAACTATATTTTTAAAAGCTTCTTTGTAGGAATTTACAAAAGAATTTGGAAAACAGAACTCCTCTGAAAGCCAGCTCTCTGTGAATTATGAAAGCAATGCTTTAGGCAATTCCAAGGGGAAAAAAATGTGGATGGGAAGGGGAAACAAAGGAGGAGGAAACAATGCTTGATAAGAAATGTACTCATTATCTTGCCCATGTAATTGTAACCCCTCTGTATGGTATTTTCACAATAAAAAAAAAAAGAAAACGTTTCTGAGCACTCATGGAAAGATTGAATTCTAAGGTGTAAAATAATGTTTTAAATGCTGTAAAACTTTAAACATTCAAACTTAAAATAATTAAAAATATTTTCTTTGCAGAAACATATTCTGTATTAAAGTTCCTCAAAAAAAAAAAAACAACCCAAAGCTTTGAAAATCTCAAATGTAACTCTTACCAACAGTAAGGGCTTAGATATTAAAACAATGTCATTGCCAATTTAATCCATATTGTCATCTGCCCTGAAAACCACGTGACTCTTCTAAAGCAAATTAAGCCATCATGAAGAAAATTGGTCACCAAATATAATGAAAATGAAATTAAAGTTTCTTGTTGGGAGATTTATAAAGAAGTTTAACTGCTTTAAATATGGTAAGGAAAATTTACAGCTTCAAGCAGAAGTTTATACTTTCTTAATTCAGGGAAGGAGTCACTGGTACAGACAGCAGTTTATACATCACTGGTGATGATGTAACAAATATGAGAAATGAAACAAAGACTGGTATAATTTATGTGAGGCAATCTGAAATATTCTTACATGTTATTTCACTGTTCATACAGTCAACATAAACAGAAAGAAATTCTAAGTCCAGTAAAAAAAAAAAAAAGGAGAGGGCATAAATGAGTGACCTATAGGATTTGCCATCTATAACCCACAGCCTGGGGCACTGGACATAAATGGATATATTTATTTGCATTTTCTAGAACAAGAACATTATCTGAATCAGCTATTCAAACATGAATAGTTCAATAATTCCTTTTTAAAGGAGGAAAAATTGAAATCTCCTATGAATACTGTATAAAAAGCAGCCTCTCTAGTGTTAGACAGCACTTGACGCCAACTTAACGAAAGTAAAACAACAACAACAAAGAACTAAATTTAAGCTTTGAATTTGTAGGCACTTGGAAACAAAAGATATAGCAGTAATACTCAAATACTAGATAGTTATTTAGATCACTTAGAATATGAATAAATATCTAAGATGTATAAAAATACAAGGAACTCAGGTTCTCTGGGAGCTGAGAGAAAGAGAGAGATAGAGATATACAGAGAGAAATAGAGACACAGAGAAAAGGAATTCTGTAAAACACATTGATTTCTGGCTCTCTTGGTCAAAGTATATTGTCCTGGCCTTGTTCACACACACACACACACACACACACACACACACACACACACAGAGCTCCTTTGAGAGTTAAGATGTGTGTGTAACCTCTAGGGTTATGTTTAATGCACATTAAATGTAGTAAATATGAACCTATGTTGTGTAAAGGATCTGGTCATCTTAAACAGCAGTGACATAGCCAGCATGACAGATCCTGACACTGTCTCCTATAAGAGACAGTAGCCACAAATCATCAAATGTGCACAGTGCTCTTGGTGCCCTCCCAAAGTACAGGTGGCAAAAACACAGGGACCAATAATACCAACTTTGAGTGAGCACATAGAAAAGTATGAACCACAATCAGAGCAAACTAATAATCCAAGCAAAGGCATTTGTAAAGTCTACCAATATATAATTAAGACTACTGAAAAATCAAGGAGCTGATGTTTCTGAGTTTTAAGGAGACATTTGTTCATTCATTGGCTTGATTATTCAATAGACACTAATTTCCCCATGTAATTACACACAAGGTACAGGACCAAAAAAGAACAAAGTAATTCTTTACCTTCAACAAACTCAGTCAGTTTTGGGGACAGAGAGATGAAGATGGGAGGGCAAGTAAGGAAGCAAAATGGAAACCTGTGAGAACTGTAACCGAAGACAGCATAATCGAGATCATTTTGACACTAAATCTTTGATTGTAAACATTAGGAAGACAAATTATCTTTATTTTTATTTTTTATATTTAAACCGTAACAAGTAGATTAGTATTTCCCGTTAGGAAGGAGGGAAGGAAAATCTCATTTGGGAAGACAATGGATTGCAGCATTTTGTTAACAGAGACACTACCATCAGACATTGTCACAACATGAATGTCTTTAATTATAGCATGTTTTAATTGTAAAAAGTAATGAGTTTCACTCTGACATTATCATACATGCAGACACCATCTTTGAATATATCCATCCCCATTGAGACCCTCTTATTCTCCCTCTCCCTTTTCCTTTAGCCCTTTCCCAAATCCCTAATAGCTCCCTTTTCACAGCACAAATGTTGTCTACTCAAAACTGACCTGAAGACCAACCATAAGACATCCCTCAGGGGTATGCAATGCTTGGTAAGAAATGTACGCATTATCCTGCCCATGTAATTGTAACCCCTCTGTACAGTATGTTCACAAATAAAATAAAATTAAATTAAATTAAAAAAAAAAAAGAAATCCCTCAGGGGCTGGGAAGGTGGCTCAGTGGGAGAATGCTTGCTTTGCATGCATGAGACCCTGGGTTCGATTCCTCAGCACCACATAAGCAGAAAAAAGCCAGAAGTGGCGCTGTGGCTCAAGTGGTAGGGCGCTAGCCTTGAGCTGAAGAGCTGAGGGGCAGTGCCCAGGCCCAGAGTTCAAGCTCCACAATAGACAAAAAAAAGAAAGAAAGAAAGAAAAGAAATCCCTCAAGATAGCCTAGAGATATCAGACTGTGTACCATCAGATGGATGAATATTCTGGAAATGTCTTCTAGATTTGCCATGAGTTTGTGGTTGGTGATTATAACATAATAATATTTGTACTTCTGCTCTAGCAACAATTAATTATGTACCATTACATAAATATACATTGCTTAAAAATTACCCTACTTGAAAGTTTCATCTCATTAAAAGCAAAATCATAGTTATTTAGAAGAGCAGAATTCAAGTAATGGGGAAATATTCAACTGTAATAGTATAAAAGTTACTATTTTAGGGTTAGGGTTCCCTGAATGTAGCTTATAGATGCGATTCCAAAACAGTGTGTGTAGTAAAAATGTATTTTCATAATAATTCTAAGATTATTTTTGTCTTTCTGTCTCATTCTTTCTCATGTGTCCAATAGAGTTTCCTGGAGGGTTTATGATGGAGGCATATATCATCTCTGTCAGCAAATAGAATGCACACTTGCATAAACCTATTCACTAAAATGTCTCAGCTTTCCTTGGAAATATATTAAGGATTCACAGATTTGACCTATACAAACAAAAGGCTTTGGGGATCTTAAAAATTTTTTTAGAGCATACAGTTCATGTAACAGTGTGGTTCAATGTGGGCTGGCTTTTTTTCTCATGTTGTTGCGATTTGAGCACCCTATAGGCTTTTTCTGGCTATAATAATTATCACAGGGGCTGGGAAGGTGACTCAGTGGTAGAGCGCTTGCCTTGCATGCATGAGGCACTGGGTTCAATTCCTTAGAACCACATAAGCAAAAAGAAATAAGCCGAAAGTGGCGTTGTGGCTCAAGTGGTAGAGCGCTAGCCTTGAGCAGAAGAGCTGAGGGATAGCACTCAGGCCCAGAGTTCAGACCCCCACCCCCCAAAAAAAGAATTATCACAAAAGAATAATAGTAAAGATTATTAAAAGGAAGTGGAAAGAATATTCAGATACAAGGTAGATTTGCTTTCGAGGTGTTTTCTCCAAATAATTGAATTTATTATGAACTCTTCTCATTCAAATTCCTAATTGCCTCATTTTTTGAAAATGTATATTATTAAACTTCTTGTAGATCTGTACATTAGTGTACTCAATAGTTCTAGAATCTAGAAAGAGTAAAAGCATAAGCATGCCTTGGCAAACACATTTTATATTCTCAAAGGTGTTTTGAGAGCATCTGCAAATATTTGTAATATGATGAAGGAAGTTTGTCATAATATTTTTAATGTTTTTATTGTGAAAATACTGTACAGAGGGGTTACAGTTACAAGTTTGTCATATTATTTTTAAAAAGGACCTGAAATTGTTGGGGTACTCCATGACCCATTTAATATTATCCTCTAGAGAAGTTTATTAGGTACCATCAATTATTATCAATTATTATTCATGGTAGTTAGTTTCTCTAAGCTCATTGTTAACAAAGAATTAGCAAATAATAAGCCAGAGAAATACAGGGTTCGGTGAGCTACTTAGTACTTGTAACTTGTTTTAATAAATCAATTAATATGGCTCTTTGTTTTGTGTTTCTGTGTAAAGACATCTTACTTCATCTAAAGCATCTGTTTATTAACATTGGACTCACCTCCAACAGCACTAAACTCATGCCTCAATCAAGTTTGTCTAATACATGCACTTTTTACAGTACAATCTTTTCTTGTGGCATAGAACAGCTTTCTAAAAAATTATGGTATAATTAACATAAGAGTTATTCTTTTAACCAATTTTAAGTGTGTGGTTTGGGGACAGAAAGCATTTTCACACTACTGTACAACTATCCCTACTTTATCTCCAGAACTTCTCACCTGAAATAGAAGCTCTGTGTCCATCAGTAACTATTGCAGGCAGCCACCGTTCTACCACATTCTGTATGCTGTTTAAGGACAGTTTTTAAAAGAGCAAAATGAGCCACAAAAAAAACACCCACACACCAAAATGTAACCAACAAAAAATGCAGGCTGAAAGATGGATCCTTGTTTGTCCTATGAGAACTGAAACAGCAAAGAAAGGTTCTGCCTTCCCCGGTCTCCGTGTGAACCTCTGTGTCAGAAGTCTCAATGTGTTCACTCTGCCCAATGTCAATGAATAACTGTAAAAGTACCAGGAGTACTAATAGTTATAAATAAATTTTAGCCAGGAAACAATTTACCAATATGGAATCCAATAATAATGAGAATTGTCTGCATGGACAAAGGACAATCTTTGTTTTACTCCAGATAATAAGAATAAATAACAAGAGCTGAAATTTGTCTTTTAACTTGCTATCTTAGAAAGCTTTACTTTCTTCAGAGGCCTACCTTGTGCACTGGTAATTGGCAGCTGCTGTGTGAAGGATAATTTTAAGTATAACGAACGTGCTTACCTGGAATCAAGAGCAAGGCCCTAAGTGCTAGTTATCGTCAACATGATGATAACTATGACATTGCAACATTTAGCAATGCCATATGACAGTGGTATATTTAGCAATATACATGTATTATTAGATGATATCCAATATTCTGTATGAGGAAACTCAATATATGAGAAGTTAAGTATTATCTCACCTGTTGTCATATAGTTAGAAGTGACAAGTTCAGATTTGAACTTGGTTCTATCTGGCTCTACTGACTGAGCACTCAACTGCTATGAAATTCTAAGCACATTAAAAAAGATTTGATTTATTCAGAAGTGTCTAGTAACATGTTGCAATAATTACATTATAAAATTTATATATTGCAGAATAAAAATTCCAAACAAATATATAAAACTTTATAAACCTGAGCTAATATTGTTCCATAATAAAGAGGATCTAAAAATTTCAGGGCATATGGTTTGTGTCTGGTTTTCCTTAATCTTTAATGATGGGCAAATCCAATGCATTATGTAAGGCCATTTTTCTCAAGAGGTGTAGATGCCTTTTAAGAATTTGATGAAAATGCATTAACTTTTCAGGCTCCTGAGTTGCATTTTAGTGCACTGAGGCAGTAAATTGGTGTACAGTGTGCAAAAATGGTAGTGACCTAAAAAATAAATATTTGATATGAGCGCTACACTGTCTTGGAAAGAAAAGTGATGGATTAAATCTCTTAGGAATCAAATGTCCCCAAAAGAAGTACTAAGAGAAAATCTCCTGTGGCCTGGAAACTTCTTCTGTTTCTCACTGGCCATGTTTATTCTGCTCTTTAATAGTTCATTTGATTAGACCTTGTGGCTCCCAAAGCCAAGGGTGAGAGTTTGAGCCCTATAGAGGCCACGCAAATTGGGAGAACAAAAAGCTCCATTCTCTGCTCCCAGATCTCACCCCAAATCCCTGCCAGGTGTCTGCCCTCTGGTCAAAATGAGAAACTGGCAAAGGGATGCTAACCTATCCCAGTATTGGGAAAGAACAAAAGGCTGTCCCTCTGCTGTGGCACTCTTTCTCCTTAATGTGTTCACAGTCTTCTGGTACAATTCATACAGAATAAATATTTCACTGTTTTACTATTGGAAAACTGAGACAAACTGTACTAAACTTGCAATATCAATTACTAAATACATTATCTTCTTAATATAAATGCCGGGATTTTTGTATGAGCTGATATTACCTTCTTGGTAATAATGAAGAAATACTTCTGAGTGATATTAATCTAATTCTTTAGACTAAGAATAACATAATCATCTAATACTTTAGATTTGGAATAATAAAATAATTCTCACCATTAAGAGTAATTTTCATATTAATGAAACAGTAAATGATTTAAAACTAATTTCAAACACAATGCAAATAGTAAGAACAATTTTAGCAAGTGCTGAGAATTTAGTCAGGAAAACAAGTTTCTCAAATTACAGATGAAAATCTTTTATTGGTAGTGCATTCTTAACTTTGTTGTTTTTAAAATTAAGGCATTCCTAAATTTTGTTTCCTTGATTATACAGCTCTAAAAGTGACCTAAGATATTGTTTACTTTAAATGCTTGCTTAAACATTAAAACATTATTCTAACTTTTGAGAAAGTAGTAGTTTGTATAGTTCACATTTAAAGTATAAAGTGTAAATAGAAACTTCCTAATTTAAATTCTAACTTAAGGATTTTATAGAGATTAGTAAGGCAAGTACAATTTATATTATTACATAAACTTTAATTTTCCAAATGTTACATTTATTTCATTATTTGAGGACTTATTTTGACTATGAAGTACTCAAATGAATCAGCTCACCCTCGACTGTAACAAAATACTGCTTGGTGACTTGTGACAGACAGGGTTTTAACCTCTGACAGCTAGATTCATTGTGGAGCAAGAGCCAATCATAGACCCTGACGACACTTGTCTCAGCTGAGTCGGAATATAAAAAGCCACTTGGAATACAGTATACAAGATTCACTGGTGTGGCAAGTTGTCTCTCTGACTGTACATGCATTAAGATTTTGCTTGGCATTACTCAAAACCAAAAGAAAAGAAAAAGGAAGAAAAAAGAACCAGGAAAAAAAAAGATTGTGCTGAATTAAATCATGCAAAAGCTTCAAATCTATGTTTCTATTTACCTGTTCATGCTGATTGTTGCTGGTCCCGTGGATCTAAATGAGAACAGTGAACAAAAAGAAAATGTGGAAAAAGAGGCTCTGTGTAATGCATGTACTTGGAGACAAAACACTAAATATTCACGGATAGAAGCCATAAAAATTCAAATCCTCAGTAAACTTCGCTTGGAAACAGCTCCTAACATCAGCAAAGATGCCATAAGACAACTTTTACCCAAAGCTCCTCCACTCCGGGAACTGATTGATCAGTACGATGTCCAGAGGGATGACAGCAGTGATGGTTCTTTGGAAGATGATGATTATCACGCAACAACAGAAACAATCATTACTATGCCTACAGAGTGTAAGTAGTTCTGTTAGTATATAGCAACAGTTCTGCTGACTGTTCTAGTGTTTATGAGAAACAGATCTATTTTCAGGCTCTTTTAACAAGCTGTTGGCTTCTATGTAAGTGGGAGAGAAAAGATTTCCTAAGAAATACATTGTGATTGAAAGCTGCTGTATTGTTTCCTTATAGAACTAATGGGCTGAAAATTAAGTACTTACACAGCATTAATGTTCAGTTTAGTATGGAAAATATAGAATGCTTATGTTTTCACTGTCTACTTTTTCCGAGGCAAGGACTGGGAGACACTACAGCAAAGTTAAAAGCTTACATGACATTTTGTAATTGCTTTGGATTGTTTAAAATATGCATTTAGAAAAAGTTCTTTTATAAATAAGAAGACATTTCTTTAAGCTACTTAGTACTGCTGCTCACCTACAGTGGTTTCTGTTGTTTAAATCTATCTCCCACAGTTTTGTATGTTGCTCACCAATTAAATAACTGTGAAAACGATTCCACTGAACAGTAAGAAAAAAGTTATATTTAATGTATTAGTCAAGGCAATGATGAATCAAAGATACAATAATGATAATCATGAGCTAAATATCAGAAAAACTCTAGGAAATAGACATTTTAATCAGGTTGCATATGGCTTGTAAAGTCCTACTTGTACCTCGGTCATGAGCCTCTTATTGAGAGCAGCCTGTCTGCGTATTTCCAAGCAGTTACATTGCTTAGTAACCTCTCAAAATATTTTATTCTTCATGCAAGAGAGGACTAACACTTATCTTCTCTCTAACAATATTGTTTCTGAAAGATAATATAGTTCATCTATCTTTTCGGTCAGCTTAGAAAGAATACTTTCTCAGGAAAGGAAGAGAGGTCTCTTGTCAGAGGAAGCATGATAAGGAAGATTTTTGTTCTTTCCATCAGGAATCTTGCTTTTATACAGTGCTTTATTCACTTTAAATTAGACTTGAAAGTGTTTCAAAATAGTTTCCTTTATTAAATAATCAAGTTACCATTCAAAAGTATTTTTTACTCGATCAAATAGTCCTATCTCAAATTTTTTAGGCAAAAAGAAATTCTTAGTGCTTGTGCTAACCATGACAGGCTAAGCCTAAGGACAATACTTTCTAGCTTTGGAAATGAATTGAATAAAGTAAGTTTTTGTGTTAATTATCTGCCTCATTTTGTTCCTTTGAAAGGCTAATCTTGAGCCAAAATATAACAGATGAACTATATTTTCTGCTCATTCCTGAGGCTCAGTAAGTTGCTCAGTGTGTCTTGTCCCCAGGTAATTCAGGCCTGGGGGAAGGGTTTCTTCATCCAGACTGATTGGTACAGCTGCTCAGTAAGTGTAACTACTCAGATTCCCAAAGAATTCTAAGTGGATGTTCCTTCACAGTGTCTCTTGTTCTCTCTAATCATCATCATTTTAAAATTTCATCTACTGTTCATTCCTTCCCAAAACAGCTTTTAGTTCACAATTGTCTGGAAAGGGAACTCCTTAAAAACAGCTGAAAACACATAAATCCAAGGAAGTCTAAAGAGCTGGAGTAATTATTTTGGCATTTTTTTCTGAGTCATGAATGAAGTTCTACATTATATTTCATGCATACATTTTCCCAAATGAAAAAAATGCTCAATTATTATTATTGAGGGATTTTATTCCTATTTTCATGTGAAATAATTTCAATAACTCTTCTTTATTTATTTGTAGCTGATTTTCTAATGCAAGTGGATGGAAAGCCCAAATGTTGCTTCTTTAAATTTAGCTCTAAAATACAATATAATAAAGTAGTAAAGGCCCAACTCTGGATCTATCTGAGGCCCGTGAAGACTCCTACAACAGTGTTTGTGCAAATCCTGAGACTCATCAAACCCATGAAAGATGGTACAAGGTATACTGGAATCCGATCTCTGAAACTTGACATGAACCCAGGCACTGGTATTTGGCAGAGCATTGATGTGAAGACAGTGTTGCAAAATTGGCTCAAACAACCTGAATCCAACTTAGGCATTGAAATAAAAGCTTTAGATGAGAATGGCTATGATCTTGCTGTAACCTTCCCAGGACCAGGAGAGGATGGGCTGGTAAGTGATAACTGAAAATAACTTATTAACAACCTAGTTAGGATTTTATTCATAAAATGAATGAATAATAGTGGGACATAAATACCAATTTCCCATGCTCATAAACCAGACAAAAGTATTTTACCCTGTTGGTAGCCCTGTACCCAATAAAAAGTGGGTGTCCAATTTCATATCCCATGAAATATTCTCATTACTCTTACTTTGCATGAAGGTTTAATACAATTATATCATGGTTCTTAATTTCATAAAGAGTTCTTCTGAGCTTAGAATGAAGTATAAAGTACTTTTCATTGATATGATACATAGCTATATGGATTAAAATATAAAGTCTGCATAGCAGATTCTGGTATATATACCTGACAAACCAAAACTTTTCTCTCCCATTTTTCCCCTAAATGTGCTAAAAACTTTGGCTTTGCATAAATCAAAAAAAATTAAATGAAAATTTTTTACTTACAGAAATTAACTATGCATATGTATAGACATATTTTATTGAAAAGGTTTCATGTAAGGTCCTCCTATTCAATATACTGCTTACAAGATAATGATGTGATGAATTGATTCATGTATAGTTTACTTTGTTGAATACCCCTAATAAAATTATAGTTTCATTTATTAACTTACTTTTGACCCGGTTAGATTTCTTGTGTAATAGTTTATTTAGTGAATTCTGATTGATTTATATAACATCAAGCCAAGGATATAACAAATACCTGATTAGTAAATCTCATCTGCTATAAGTTAAAAATATATACCTTAAAAGACTATAATTTTCAAAATGATCTATTGAAACTGTTAACTTTCCACATGAGAAACAACCAGGTCTATTTTAATTTTGACATAAGATTTTAAAACTACTACCAATTATTTGAGAAAATATTCTTCATATAGGTATTTTAATTGTCAAAGTTGCAAATTTGGAAAGCTTTTATTATTAAGCAGGTGGTTAATAAGACATATTCTCTAGACTTTTCCTTTCACAAGGAAAGTCTCAAATACATGGAAAGACTGAGCCAGTACCAAGGTTAAGAAACTACTCTTTGAATATCTGAAAAGAAATAATTTTAAGTGAAAGAGAAGAGCTATATCACCATCTCTTCTTGTGAATCTGTCCTCTTTCTTAGGGGTTTCACTTTTTGTATTAGTATATGAACAGCTAGAGCTTCCTTTATCACCATACCTTTCTTTTTCTCATTTCAATCCATATGCTGTGCAGAGGTAGCTATTTTGCTCTGGTTTTTATTCTCTAAGTTCCCTGAGGAAAGACCTAGGGAAGAGGATGGGAGAGGCCACCTATTCCTCCTATACTCACCAGACCTATGTACAGAAAGGGAGAGTACATGTGCTTAAGGGTGATTTAGAGAGGATGCTTACTTCTTCCCTCCCTTCTTCACTCTCCCTTTCTCCCCTCTCTTTCTTCCCAGACATATTTCCAAGACATCTCCTATGCTCCAGAATATCTGATAATCAAACAAAACAAAAATGGAAAAGATATAGAACCTAGGTGCAGTGGTTCACATCTATCATACAAACTACTTTGGAAGTAGAGATCAGTATGACTGAGGTTCAGTGCCAGCCTGGGTACAATTAGGAAAATTCTACATAACCAACAAGTCAGGTGTGGGGCATACACTGGTGATCCCAGCTATGTAGGAAGCATAGGTCGGAGTGCAAGGCAAGACCCAGGTAAAATGCAAGGCTTTACCTGAAAAATAACTAAGGCAGAAAGGGCTGAAAACATGTCTGAAGTACTAGAGTACCTGGTGAACAAGTGTAAGGCCCTGACTTCAAATGTCAGTACTGTCAAGATAAAAGTAAAATAAACAAAAAAAATAGAACAATTTGATCTGAGGGATATGTGTATTGCTGTATATTTCTTTATGCTGTATGAGGAAAATCAAGCCCAATGTAGATTAAGACCCTTAAGACTGTACTTGTGAAAAATAAATTTGGTATATGAATGATTGGTTTCTTCTAATAATGACTTCTTTTAGATAGAAACATGTTTCAGTCTCTCTTTCTAATTCTAATTGTTATTTTCATGCAGAATCCCTTTTTAGAAGTCAAAGTAACAGACACACCAAAAAGATCCAGAAGAGATTTTGGCCTTGACTGTGATGAGCACTCAACAGAATCGCGATGCTGTCGTTACCCTCTAACTGTGGATTTTGAAGCTTTTGGATGGGATTGGATTATTGCACCCAAAAGATACAAGGCTAATTACTGCTCTGGAGAGTGTGAATTTGTATTTTTACAAAAATATCCTCATACTCATCTTGTACACCAAGCAAACCCCAGGGGTTCAGCAGGCCCTTGCTGTACACCTACAAAAATGTCACCCATTAATATGCTATATTTTAATGGCAAAGAACAAATAATATATGGGAAAATTCCAGCCATGGTGGTAGACCGCTGTGGATGCTCATGAGATTTACATTAGTTCATAGCTTCCTTAAACATGGAAGGTTTTCCCCTCAACAATTTTGAAACTGTGAAATTATGTACCACAGGCTATAGGCCTTGAGTATGCTCTAGTCACTTAAGCACAAGTTACAGTATATGAACTAAAGAGAGAATATATGCAATGGTTGGCATTTAACCATCAAAACAAATCATATAACGGGAAGTTTTATGATTTCCAGTGTTTTTGAACTAGGAGGAGATCAAATTGTACTATGTATTACAACTACAACATAGGCAAGGAAACAAAGCAATTCTCCTTGTGTTCTGATGAATTAGAGGAGTTTGCTTTAAAGTCTAATTCTTTACAGTTTTGCTTAATATTTACAGAAAAGAATCTATATATAATATTGGTAAAAATGGAGAGTTGTTATTTACCATCTTTTGGAACATTCTTATACACTTGAATTTATATTGTATGATAGCATACTTGGTAAGATAAAAATTCCACAAAAGTAGGGATGGTATACAACATGTGCAAGTTTCCATTCTTATTGTGATTGGACATATTAACAATCCATGCCAATGGTGCTAATACAATAGACTGATGTTATCAGGCTTATCAAACAAAACACATTCAGCTAAATAATAAGTTTCTCCCTTCTTCAGGTGCATTTTCATCACCTCCAAATGGAGAATGGATTTTCTTTAATGAAAGAGGCATCATGTTTTCACAAATCAACTTTCAATTCTGTAGCATATTGGGAGAAACTGCAGTATCTTAAAAGGCAGCCAAATAGTATTCATTTTTATCAAAAATCTCAAAACTACAACCTGCCTTTGCAACATTGCAGTTTTGTGGTAAAATAATGAAAAATGACTAATTCTATCAATATTGTATAAAGACTTTGAAATAACTGCATTTACATAATATGTATACAATATTGTTTTGTAAATAGGTGTCTCCTTTTTTATTTACTTTGGTATATTTTTACACTAAAGATATTTCAAATTAAGTATGAAGGCACAAGGACATGTCATGTATCACAAAAGAGCAACTGCTTATATTTCTGAGAAAATTAGCAGATTAAACAGTGGTCTTAAAACTCCACATGTTAATGGTTAGATGGTTATATTACAATCATTTTATATTTTTTTACATTATTAACATTCACTTCTGGATTCACGGTGGCTATACAATGTGAATGTGAAATTTCAATGGTTTACTGTCATTGTACTCCAATCTTAACGTTCCATTATTGTATTAGTTATGAATATTACTAAGCATACCAAAATGATTAACTTCATTATCTGAAATGACAAATAAACACATCTCAATAAAAAATGTTATTTTATGTTATAATTTGATAATGAATATTTTATTTTGTAAATTGGGATTTTGTTAATCATTGTACTTACACTAAGTGAAATTATTTCCTACATCTATTGTGTAGAAACAATATAAATTATATTAAAGTGTTTTCACATTTTTTGAAAGACATAACAGTCTATGTTCTAATGATTAGTTGTGGGTTTCTAATTTTTGCTTTATTATAAAAGTCTAATGATTTAGCAGAAGAGGTTCTTTGGGTCTGCTACTATAGTCTTCATGAGTGAAATTCCTGTTAAAGTTGTCCTGTTCAAGTTACTTTACACATACAAAAGCAAGCACTAGTTGCATCTCTTATTTCTCCCTATCTTGACCTGAAAACTATTTATATGTTTTCATAGGTTCAATTTCCAAATGCATTGCAGTTGGCAAGGGTGTATTGTCCTCGAGTTACAAGTTCTACTGAAGCCAGAGGGACACAGGGAAGCGCCATCTTTTACCTAGCACTGATGGTACCAGAACATTTATCTGAGGATTGGGAATACCAACTTCCAAACTGGATAGAAAAACAATTACAAAAGTACCTAGATTTAAATGATTAATGTATTATGTACATTGATTAATGTACTTAAGCATTTTTGAAGCAATCCCTTCTCTCAACTTATATCAGTTTAGAAACTTAGCCATAAAGCATTCAGTAAGTTTAATAGAGGAGGTCATAAAATTTTTGTTTTAAAAATAAAATGATCATTTTATAAAATAAACATGAATACTACCAATATTATCACTAGCAAATTTAACTTTGGGCAATAATATGTAAATTCTAGCATGACTGGCCTATGATATATAGTGTTGAACACTATATATAATATTATATATAACACTATATAGTCATTCAGTTCCAGTAAACAGACTGCAAAACATATCAAAGAAAACTATACCTATTTTGGTCATCCCTAAATAAGATGTCAAGCAATCCAAAATGGTACTTAATTTAGTTCATTCATATCCAGAAGGTATTTTACAATGGCAGTCTTTGGAAAATGAGTATATTTGCATTAGATAGCAAGAGTGGTTTATAGCTAAATCATCTTTGCCCCCATTTAAAATACTAGCTAGAGAGAATATTTAAATATAATATATAATACTCTTACATGTCAAAATATCCCAATGAATATCACATCTTATCAGGAATAGATGATGTTCTTGAGTGTAAGGTTTTATGTAGGCTATCTAATTTTTCTGACAGGCATAAAACGTATGTATAACAATGATAAATAGATTCACTCATAAAGATGCAATAATTCACATCAGGTTTAATATTATACTAATATTTCTAAGGCCGAAATATTTTGCATGACAATGAAGCAGACACATCTTTAACTTTCATTGATTCCAGTTTTAGATTACTAGAAGAAAGTTTTAATAATGTAATATGCTTCATAACAAGTTGGTGTTTTTTATTGAACCTATATACACCTACATCCTGTCTTTTAAATAAACTTTAACCAAAACTTTTATCACCTCTGTATTGTACTATGCAAAACATCATTCATTAGAAATAACTTATGAAATATACTCCCAGAGGGAAAAAAAGGAGGAAGTAACAATGCTCGATAGGAAATGTACTCACTACCTTACTCAGGTAACTGGAACCCCTCTGTACGGTATCTTTACAATAAAATATATATTAAAAAATACTCCCAGAAATGGATCCTAAAGAAATCTATTGGATTCAATCAACCTTAAAGGTCATTTTCAGGCAGATTTTTTAAAAAATTAACTTACTTATTTATTCCCTTTTAATTTGTTTTCCCAACCTTTCAACATTATTCAGTTGCAACTTTTCTTTCCAAGGATCATGTGTTTTTCCTAATACATTAGGAAGACTCATTCAGTACCAAATTTGATTATGCGGTTTTGGCCATAGATCCTCCACTACAGTTTCCCAGATCTGCCCCCATGGATACTAACTTTGACCAAATGGCTAAATGTCTCTTGGCTTTGTTCCTAGGGAACTTGGAATTTTGGTGTTACCTCCAAATAGTCCATGCCAAAATAAAGCAACACAGAAGGTTTGCCTACATGATGTCATCAGATCCTGTTAAGGCTGAGATACATTTCTGAAAGCGGATTAATAAACCACCAGTTTACTCAACACATTCAAGTGGCAGTTGGAGAAAAACCAAATTCTTAAATGGAAATAATTAGGACATCACTAAGGCAACTATTTGGCCTCCAAAGCCACGAATATCTTCCTAAAAAGCTTCATACTTCTTAGTCAGTTTAAGAAGAAGGTGACTTAATTCTTATTTCATAAGAGGAATTAGGTGGCTGCCTGAACCTAGGTTACAGGTTCTACAGAGAAATCTCAGGTCATTTTCAGCTCTTAATCAGGCCAGGTATAAATTACAACAAGGAAAAGCAGACATGAATAGTTCCCCTACTTTTAGATGTACTTTGATAGGCAGTAAATGTATTCCAAAGTCTAAAAGCTACAGGACATGTATCTTACATTAAACAGGCATCCTTATGATTACAGAGTCAGACAGAATTCCCACAAAGTTAAACAAGGAACCTAGTTTCATTTCCATCTTCTGATAGGTTAAGGTACATCCTTAAGACTGAAGCAAATTGTATGAAGTAGGCCTCTCATGGGAAGAGAGGTAGCACAGTAGCTTCTTCTGCAGATAGAGATGTATAGTACGTACAATAAGCCCTGCCAGATTGATCAGATATTTGATCAAGGATTTCTGGTTGTATTTTATTTGAAGAACCATTGTGACAGGAGCTAGAATTTGAACACATTCATAGACATAACTTATATACTTTACCTGGTAGTAATATTAGCTGGTTAATAATGTTTGGCCTCTATATCTCTTGTTTAATCTGTCAAGAACAAGATCTTGGACAACACATGTAAATATACTCAAAGGAAATCTCCATTTCCATTCCTTTTTCTTTGTATTTGTGTAGTTTTTGTTTGTTGTGCTTAGGGATTTGCACTTGCTCAGCTTGCTCAGACAACATTCTTAAATTTGACTCACACATCCATCTGTTTTTGTTCTTATTATTATTTTGGAGATGGAGTCTCAAACTTCCTTGCCTGGCCTTTAGCTGAAGTCCTTCAGGTTTTAGCCTCCTAGGCAGCTTGGATTTCTGTCATTAGCCACTAGTGTCCAACAATTATCTTCATTTATAAAATAAGGAAGTTGAGGCTCAGATTCATGACTAAAAAGAAAAGTGACTAAGCTAGGTGCATACATCAGATGAAAAGTCCAAATAAAATTGTAAAGTTTTTTTACAAACATCTCAGATGTGAAAAATATATAACCTTCTAATTGTTGAAAGACTAATTTCAGCTAATTTCAGCTCTTTCCTCAAGTCTTCTCTTTATTACCATTTTTGCTTGATAGATACATCATCATTGGAGATTACTCATGATGCCTATCTTCATTCTGGACCTATTCAGAAAATGATGTTCAATATTCCCCTATTCTTAAAATACGAATTTAAAGGTGGGGTACATTGTGACTCTACTTCCGTGAGGAAGTAGAGATCAATGAATCAATGTTGGAAGCTTCTCTTTTCACAATAAATTCTTACTAACTATGGATTCATAAGATCTTTATGTGTAACATGGAAACAGGCTTACTCTATTTACTCTTTTTTTAATTGTACATAAGCTTATGCTAAATATTTATAATATTTTTCTTGATTCTGATTTGAAAGAACTCCCTGGGAAAACTTAACTTGTTAATAATATGCATTGTTAATTCTCACTAATAATAAAAAATGTATGTTAAAATGACCTATCACCTGTTCACCTACAAATGCACTAAAATTTTATATTAATATCTAGAGTTATTTGTAAGGGTGATAAGAAATAGATATGATAGATGTGAAGGTCCTGACCAGTCCCTTCACTGTAACTTAGTACATTAACAAACTAAGATTCTATTTAAGCAGTGTATTTTGTAAAACATAGTTGAATGTCAGCCAATCACAGCAGCTGAGCTTCAGCTAATCATATCCTATCAACTGATCAGATCTTGCACAATTAATGTAAAGTTGAATCTATTGTCAATCAAGTGGTTTCTGTTTTCTTTCTATAAATGCTGCCTGCCCCCTTGTGGAGCTCTCAAATTTCTTCTCATTTTGACTAGATCCGTATATATCACCCTGCACCAAAATCAACTCCAAATGGATCAAAGACCTCAAAATAATAGCAGACTCCATGAAAACATTACAGGAATAGGAGAAACTCTAGGGCCTCTTGGCATGGGCCGAAATTTTTTTAATAGAGACCCAGAAGCACAACAAATCAAAGAAAGGTTGGACAAATGGGACTGCATGAAATTGCAGAGCTTCTGCAAGGCAAAGGACACAGCTAGCAAGATCAATAGAAAGCCCACAGACTGGGAGAAGATCTTCACCAGCCATTCAAAATGGACAAGGGCCTCATATCTAAAATATACTTACAACTCAAAAAACTAAATCCTCCAACAACAAATCCTCAAAGAAACAACTGCCCGATTAACAAATGGGCTAAAGACTTAAAGAGGGACTTCTCTGAAGAGGAAATAAGAATGGCCAATACACACATGAAGAAATGCTCAACCTCTCTAGCCATAAATGAAATGCAAATCAAGACAATGCTGAGATTCCACCTCACCC
This sequence comes from Dipodomys ordii, assembly GCF_000151885.1. Lineage (NCBI taxonomy): Eukaryota > Metazoa > Chordata > Mammalia > Rodentia > Heteromyidae > Dipodomys > Dipodomys ordii. Next base: position 36,501,675 of record NW_012267221.1, on the reverse strand, counting down.
CAGCTAGAATTGCTATAATCAAGAAATCTAATAGCAACAGATGCTGGAGGGGATGTGGCCAAAAGGGAAACCTACTGCATTGTTGGTGGGAGTGTAAACTTGTTCAACCACTCTGGAAAGCAGTGTGGGGGTTCCTTAAAAGACTCCACATAGAGCTCCCCTATGACCCAGCAATCCCACTCTGGGGCATTTACCCAAAGGATCACAAACAAGGTCATATCAAAGTTACCAGCACAACCATGTTTATCGCAGTATTATTTACGATAGCTAAGATATGGAGCCAACCCAGATGCCCCTCAGTAGATGAATGGATCAATAAAATGTGAGATACACACACACACACACACACACACACACACACACAATGGAATTCTATGCCTCCATCAGAAAAAAAATGACATTGCCTCTTTCATTAGGAAATGGAAAGCCTTGGAAAAAAATTATATTAATTGAAGTAAGCAAGGCCCAAAGAAACATAGGTTCCATGGTTTCCCTTGTTTTCAGTGACTTGTACATGTTTAGGACAAGCAGAGTAGGTCAAAGGCTATGCACATATGACCATATGAGATAATGTTAAGCAAAATGTACTCCAAGACAGGGATACAAGAGGTTTCTTTTTTCTTTTTCTTTTCTTTCTTGCTAGTGTTTTTAATGTACTTACAATACACTATGTGATTCTTTTCTTTCTATTGTTTGTTCTTCCCCCATGGTAGAACCCCTCTTTTCACAAGGTGCTCTGCACCTTGTACACACACACACACACACACACACACACACACACACACACACATACATACATACATATACATACATATATATATATCTTTGAAATTTGGGGAGGGGAAGGGATACTGCAGAACGCTTAAATGAGGATGCAGGCTGACCCATTGTGACTACGAGATGTACAGGACACTATATTGAAAATGAATTTTACAATGTCGGGGTCAGGGGAGCAGGAGGAGTTGGGAGGTAGGGAGGGAAGTGATGGTAGGGGAAAATAAAGGAGAAAGTAACAATGCTCGCTGTGCAATGTACTCATTACCCTACTCATGTAACTGTAACCCCTCTGTACAATATTTTTACAAAAAAATAATCAAAAAATTTTTTCTGGTTTTGAGGGTCACCTGATTAACAAATTGTTCTTTGTTCAAGTAAACTCTGCTTAGTTTGTTCAATGTCTTTTAAAAAAATAAACAACTAGATCTTTAGAAGTTCTATATGTTGACTTTACTTCTAAAATTTATCAAATAAAAAACAAAACAAATGCAGACCTTTAAATTTATGTAAAATCACAATTTTAAATTATTTTCAAGATTAAAATAACTCATTTCAAATATACAGAAATGTTTATAATAGAGCTAGTAATAGCATATTCATTATATATATATATATATATATATATATATACACAAACATACAGCATGTGTTTACAGAAATACACAGAATATACTGACATGGATTCTACACACATTTATTTAGATTATTTTCCTCTACAAATAACAGAAGTCACAATTCCAATGTGACTTAAAGAATAGATAAATGTATTATTTCACATAGGTCCAGATGTAAGGCAGCTATTGGTAGAATATGATCAGGAGATTAATAATATCAATGAAGACCTATGTTCTTTTTAGCCATCATTCTGCCATTCTCATTGTGTTCATATAGACCGAGTTGGCACCATAGTTAAATATTGCTGTTGTAGTTAAACTGTCCATGTATGGTGAAGAAAAAGGGGTCTGTATATTGGGGGGAAGGAGTAAGGGAAGAGAAGAAAGAGAAATTTTCTTTGCAGAAGCAAAGGAGATGATTATATTTAATTTTATGTTTTTTTTTCTATATTGGGGTTTGAACTCAGAGCCTCAAACTTGTGCTTCCTAGTCAGGTGCTTTGCTGCTGAGCCACACCTCTGGCAATACTCTGTCTTTAATAATATAGCATGAAACCATTTTCATGATTTTTATTGCCAATTTGAAATTTTTCCTTTTTTTTTTGGTAGCATTTGGGTTTGAACTCAGGGCCTTGACCTTACTAAACAAATGCTCTACCACTTGATCCACTCTACTAACTCTCTTCAATTTTAATATATAGCACAATTTTTACCGTGTAGCAGTTATTCTATTTATATATTCATTAATATTGTATGAGGTTACCTACTTTGCTCATATTCATTACTTATTCTGGTCGAGTAAGTGAAAAAAGTGGTTATTTGCCATGATTTTACATTACATTTCTCTATTTTGAGTTAGATGATTAACCTTTTCAGGCTTAAGAACTGTAATATCTTGGGCTGGGAATATGCATTAGTGGTAGAGTACTTGCCTAGTATGCACGAAGCCCTGAGTTTTATTTCTCAGTACCACATAAACAGAAGAAGCTAGAAGTAGTGCTGTGGCTCAAGTGGTAGAGCACTAGCCTTGAGCAAAAGAAATTCAGGGACAGTGCCCAGGCTTTGAGTTCAAGCCCAGGACTGGCAAAAAAAAAAAATGTAATTCCTTTTTTCTTAATTGTTTGCTCTTATCCTCTATTTTCTTCTACTTAGTTACTGGAATTTTGAAATTCTGTATATTTAAAAGTTAGACCTTTATATGGGATGAGACTTTTTTAACTTTATTTTGTTACTTTTGACTTTATTTTGTTTTGTTTTGACTTTATTTTGTTTTGTTGCAGTGGTAGGGAAGGAACCAAGAGTCTCATACATTTTAGGCAACATTTATCCCTCAACCACATATTCCAGCTCATTTTTATAATGAAGAACTTTCTAGAAATTGGATGTCCTTTTAGGACATCATTCCTTACCTCTACTGGAGCCTCCCTCTCTTTACTCCAGAGGAAAATAATGCATACATTTTTGTACTCAAAGTCACAAAGTTTCTCCCTAACCACTTCATTAGTTGATTAGTTCTGCTCAATATGTCATTCTGGTTTCCAAAGAAGTAAAGCTTTCCTCCACTATACCAGGAGATGTGGCTGCAAAAACAATTATGTCCCTGGTACTTTTTCCCTAAAATAATATATGAGTTCTGTCTCTTAAAAGCCAAATTCACTATGGTTTTTGTAGTGCTATCTGCTCTTAATTTTCACATTACTTGCTACTGATAATCTATCTATCCCAAGGTCCCTAACTACTGTATTTTGGGCCACAGTTATCTTTCCTTCCCCCTCTGAAAGTCTCCATACTTGGAAAATTCAGAGCCAAGTCAAAGATTTGCCCTTCCAATCTCTACCTAGCATTTTTCTTCTCCCTCTCCCCCTCCATCCTACATCCCCCCCCCCCCGCCCATGTACTAAGGGTTGAGTCCAGGGCCTCATGCATGCTAGGTAAGTGCTCTACCATTTGAGCAATGCCAAAGCCCTTTTGTTATCTCATTTTTGAGTTGGCCTTGACTTTGCAGTCTTCCTTCTTCTACCTTCCAAGTAACTAGATTAGAGGTCTGTGCCACCATGTTTGTCCTCTATATAGCACTTTATTGTTATTATTAATAAGTGGTACAAAGGGGTTACAATCCATATGTCCAGTAATGAGTACTATGCTTCTTGGACAATGTTACCCTTTCTTTCACTTTCCCCCATTTTCTCCCTCCTAAACCTACCCACAGATCATATAGTTTATTTTTCACATAGTATATATTGAAATCAATGACTGCATTTGCCCATTCTTCTTCCTTCCATTCCCATGTCTCCTCTTTGTCCCCCCAAACCCCCACCCCAAAATCCCCATGTTTCCATTCGTGGAATTCATTTTATGATTAATAATACTTTAATATTTAAAGGAGTTAAAAGTCTTTGGGTTCCTACCTAAGGGTATCCTCCTTAATTTGACTGTGTAAATGCATAGATCCCTGTATAAGTTCTCATGTCTAGTTGTATTTTAGAACTAACTTCCACATATGAGAGAAAACATGCAGTTGGTCTGAGTTTGGCCTACCTCACCTAACAGAATTTGTTCTAGGTCCATCTATTTCCCTGCATATGACATATTCTTTTTTCTAAATGAATGAGTAAAATTCCTTTGTGTGCATATATCTCATTTTCTTGATCCATTCATCTATTGTAGGGCATCTGGATTGTTTCCATAACTTGACTATTGAGAATAATGCATTAATGAACATGGATGTGCAAGTATCTTTAGCCTGACTTAAGTTGTTCTGGATAGATGCCCAGCAGTGGTTCATAGGGAAGATCTATGTTTTGTTTTTTTTTGAGGAACATCCAGACTACCTATCCTGAGTGGTTGTCCTAGTTTACATCTCCACCAACAGAGCAGTAGGATTCCTTTTTCCACATATCTCCATTAGCATTTGTTGTTGTTCAAATTCTTGTTGGTGGCTAATCAAACTGGGATGAGATGGAATCTCAAAGTTGTTTTGATTTGTATTTCCTGTATGGGCAAGGATATTGAACTTTTCCTCCTGTGTCTGTTTGTCTTCTGAGAAGTCTCCCTTAAATTCCTTTCCCCTTTATTGACTGAGTTATTAGTTTTAAGGGTCGTTAAATTTTTTAGGTCATTTTATGTTTTGGGTAGGAGAACCTTCTTGGAATACAGTTGTTGAAGATCTAACTGGTAAAGATCATGTCATTCCAGTTCAGTAACTGTGTCCTTTGCAGTACAGAAACATTTATTTTGATGTAATCCTATTTGTCAAGACTATCTCCTATTTGCTGTGCCTCTGAGTGTTCTCCAAAAGTTTCTGCCTAGGCCTATAGGTTCTAATGTTTCTTACTCCATCTTGAAGTTGTTTCAAAGTTTCAGGCATGATGTAGAGGTCTTCAAGCCGTTTTGAGTTGCTACTGACTGTTTACAAGTTCTTGGCCCTGGCCTCGGGTTAGTTTGGATCTCTAAGACTTTTAAACTCCAGGATTTGCACATGCTAGGTAGGAACTCTAGCACTAGAGCCATATTCCCAAGTCCTTTTTGCTTTTTTCAGATAGGATGTTTTATTTTTTTTGCCCAAGTAGGCCTGGGACTGTGATCCTCCTACTTATGCTTCCTCTGTTGAAATTACAAGACTGTGTGCCACAACTGACTCTAGATACGGATAGACCTAAGATTTATAACAACCTTCTGAAGCAAATGTAAGCTGTGTTAGGTCCTTTATCATCCTAGTCTGATTCTGATTGACCATGGCATTTCGTGTGAATAAATATTAATGTGGGACTACATCCATCTTCTAGTCTTGGTAGCTATGGCAAAGAATCATACTGAGTCATAGAAAGTTGTAAGTAACCAAGTCTGATTACTCAGGAAATAAATCTAGAATGTCTGCCTGGGTAGGTAGAACTATGTCATTTTTCACTGGAATTCTTTATGCCAAGGAGTTATTAACAGAATAACTATTAAGAGGCTGTTTGGTTGTTTTTAAAAAATAATCTCAGAATTTCTTAGTTTATATTTTAATTGATTTTTTGCTATAAATATCAAAAACAGTTATTTCCTCCTTTTTCAATTGCCAAAATTTACTTATAGGTGCATTCTTTCTGTGTATCATTGTTTGCACCTTGCTTCAGTCAGGCCATATATTTGGTTTACTAGAAAGTTGTTCTAGAGCCCGGCGCTGGTTGCTCATGCCTGTAATCCTAGGTACTCAGGAGGCTGAGATCTGAGGATCGCGGTTCAAAGCCAGCC
>NW_012267221.1:36442355-36493253 GCF_000151885.1 Dipodomys ordii | reverse complement strand
AGGGGAAACAATGAGGAGGCAACAATGCTTGATAAGAAATGTACTCGTTATCTTGCCCATGTAATTGTAACTCCTCTGTACAGTATTCTCACAATAAAAACATAAATAAATAATTTTTTAAATGAGATAAAGGCAGAGTATAAAATATGTTTCAGAAATGTTTTGAATATTTGTTTTAAAAAGTAGCAAGCAAAATAAATAATTCATTTTTAGCCAGCCTGATCTGTTATTGTCAAATCTTTGAACTGCTTAGTTTATAAATACATCTTAATTAATTCATGAATATAACCTACAAGTAGATAATAGGTCTTGTTCTGGATTCACAAGTTAAGTCTCTAAACCTCAACATCTATACAGCAAAGACATACTGTTAACCATGAAACTAAAATGGAACATCTATTTATTCTTTCTGCTGGAAAAACAATTTAAACTCCACACTAAACTTGTTATGTTGCTGCAAATATATTTTAAAATACCCAATGGTGTTTCTGTAACATTCTGCAATGACATATAGAAAGAAAATAAAATTATAACTACAAATCCAAGAGACCTATACTACTACAGCCTTTTTAAATCAGTGTAATCATGTTCTTGCTAAAGAATAGAAATTAGAGCACATGTAATTCATAAAAGTAATAGGATGCTATTAAGTCTGTTTTGTTCTGTTTGGTTAAAATCTCATTACTGTGGATGCATTCAGGTGTATTGATCCATAAACATTTAGTAAGAAAGAAGGTATTGTTTTCTTTCCATATTATACCTGTGACATCAAATCTTTCCTTTATTTTTTCCTCCTTTACCAATAAGGGACAGTAGCTTAAACTTCTTTCATTTTTCTCTAATATATAAAATAATAGTTTTTAAAATAAGAAATATTAACAATATGGAAAAATAATTCTTCTAGTGGTATTTAAATTACTGATGATGTAACATTCTTATATATTTAAGAGCATATTGGCACCTCCAAATTAAATTTCAAATAGAGAATAGTTGAAAAGAATGGGCTTAAGTAATTAAAATAGTTAAAAGCAGCTATATTTTGTGATGATTCAAAAGATAGAAAAACCACTACACTGGGAAAGTATCATCAAATTTATGATGAAGGAATATGCTGTAAAAATATTTATGATCAATTTTAAGAATAATCTAGTCCAAGGAACAGGCCCTAACCAAGTTTTCTACTACACAGCACACTTGAACCTATATTAAAAGGCATACTAGTAGGGTGAAACGAGTTCAGGCCATTTAGTCCTTGGCACCTCCATCAAGATTGCTAGCATAGTTATCAATTAATGCTGCAGTGGTTTCAGTAATACACACACGTGTCAAATAGGAACTATACCGAGTCTGCCCCTTCAGTTTACACACGATCCTGAACACCTGTTGGGTTGTGAGGATTTTTCAGCCACTACTGACCCAGGATAAATTTTAACAGGTGACAGGCTTTGGATCAAATTACCAATTCCCTGAGGCATCTAGTCCTCCCAATCCTAAGTATTTTTGGCATGATTTATATGGTCTTTAGCTTCCTTTATAAAATAATTTAGATTTATGTCAGCTCTAGTACAATTCCTGAAATTCTTGTAAATTTATAATTCCTGTAAATGAGAAAATTCCTACTGTTAATTTGTGAGATTTCCTTAGCATGAACTATGGAATACAGATGAAAAATACAGTTAATGTTGCCAAAGAGTAAGTGAATATTTGAGTAATTCAGATCATTGTATTCAGTTACATATAACTGCCCCTGAGGCTTAAGACTGATGCATATTTTACAACATGCATAAACAAAATATTCTAAAACGTCAATATACACTGAAGATAAATCTTTAGAAATGGCATTGAAATGATCGATTTTAAAATTCTGAAACTAACACATAAACTCCAGTGCTTTCTTAGCACATTTTAGAAACTAAAAATTCAAAGAAGCAGATCCCAGGACAGCGTTTGTCCTGTTTACTAAACATAAATCATTATTCTCTCCAGGACAGTCGAAGCCCAGTCATTTGCCAAGCCCTTTTAAGCATGTTATCATATGGTAAGGCTCAGCAATGCTGTTACTACTATTCTTCGTTGCCCAAGCACTCCACTTGACTGGTGATTTGTGGCTGTTTGTCTAAGGTGTTGAAGTTAAGCAAGCAGCTTCTGAGTTCCTCCTTTTAAATAGAAGTTTAGCGTTTATGAATTTCAAGCCATTTGTTAATTTAAAATAAAGTTCTATGGTAACAATTTCTACATTGAGTCTAGACTTTATTTTGTACCCTGATCAAATGAAAAATAAAGTATTTTAAGAGAGCTCTGAAATTTTGAGCAAAATAGTGGGTTTTATTTTTGCTTTAATATTTATTAACAACATAAAGCTGGCTGATGTTGGCCCATCAAGTGCATGTAAAATTTCAAATCTGTGAAAGGAAATGTCTGAGAGCAGATGAATGATGAAGATAAGGTCAATTCATTACCTTGGCATTACCAGCCCTTAACTTTCAGAGGTTAGCTTGCTTTTCCAAATTCTCCTCTCCTCAGCCCATGTGTTCTAGTTCCTCTATAGTATTTGTAATTTATAGAAAATTGAATTTCCACATTTTGAAGCTTTTTCTCTTCTGCTTCAAATACTCATCCTTCATTCTGAAGGACTAACAGACTGACAATCCTTTATGTCTCTTTTGGGGATGAAGGGGAGTACAGGAAAGGGAGGTGACCGGGGCTTGAAATCAGGGCCTCATGATTGTTAGGCAGGATTCTACCACTTGAGTCATGCCCCAGTCCTATTTATTTCTCTGAACCATGAGCTTCCTATTCATACTTTCCACATAGCTGGGTTGACAAGCACCCAGCACATCCCCTTGTTTATTGATTGAGATGTGGAGGGTCTTACAAATTTTATTGCCCAGGCTGGCTCCAACTGCAGTCCTCCCTATCACAGCCTCTTAAGTAACTAGAATTAGAGGCATTATCCACCATGTCAGGCTAAAGTCTGCAACTTCTGAATTCTCAATTTTATATTTCAGTGGATGATGAAAGTCTTGCACTTCATGGTGAAAAGGAGGAGTTCTTCCCCCTATTCTCACTATCCCCAAAACTGAGTAATCTTTGATGAACCCTTTACTTCTACTCTTCTAATGTAGACATTTTTAAATACTGCTGATTTTGCCTTCTTGAAATCCCAAAGTACATCTATTTGTCTTATTTTAAATAATTATTTAGGTGTGTACAAATCTTGCCTAAATAATGACACGTGTGACTTACTCTGCTTTCTCTCTTCTCTATTTCCAAACACATATTTCCAAAGGGAGCCAAAGTGCTAATGTTGGAAAGGGAGGTTCACAGAATTACAGACTGTGGGGTAAGCCAGCTGTTAAAGCTAAATTAGTAAACACACGTTTGGCCCATCTATAGGCCCATCTTTATAAGGGCAAAGCCTACATAAAGAGATGAAAGTAGCTATAACTGCATATTGTAAATGGTTGTGAGAAAAAAATCCCAAAAGAGAATTGGCTACTTGTAACCTACATCCACAAATGTTCAGATGAGTCCCCACATGTGGTGGTGTACAAACCCATGAGCATGCCCACAGAGACAGTGTAGAGAAAAGAAGATAATAAAGTGTTTCCTTGAGGAAACCTAGAAAACTAACAATACCAGTACTAAAAGGACCAAGAAAGTAGTGTTCATACACATATATACATTATATGAAATGTTCACATATACAATTTCATATTATATATGCATACATTTTGCTACAAGATTGGATTACTTGTGATATATCCCAAGAGACCTAGCTAATAGAGTTTGAAATTTAAAATATATATACCTTAGAGAGTCTAGCCACTTTCTATATAACAGGATGGAGCAGGGCTATAAAACAGGTACATGGAAATTGGTAAAGAAACAAGTTTGTACGATGCAGGCATGATGTGGTTGTATAGTGAATACAATGGCAAACTAACTTTTTGGTCATCCACACTGGTGTTTTATTGTAACAACAGGATGAGGTAAAAGTGAATCAGACACAAGTGATTCATCACCAGTGATTAATTAAATATAAAAATAAGAAACCCTTGAAGTCATTTTTGGTGTAGTCAGCCAAAATCAAATCAAGTCCACCATAACCAAATAAAGCAATTAATGAACATTACAAGCTTAACCACATTCCATACAACAATCTAAGGAAATTCTTGACATCATGTTATGTTCAGAGAGTGTTCTATGAAAATTAAAACTGACAAACAGAAATACATTTGATGACAAAATTTTAAAGACATTACTTTATCTGACATATATAAAACATGGGAGATCTTTGAACCCTCCCCTCAGCAAGTTACGCTATTAACCTGTCTTTCTGAATGGTAACTTCACTCTTTGTGAAATAATAAATACACCGTTTATTTAAGTATAATTTTTTGATGTTTTGCAATGTCTGCAAAAATCAAACAATATAGAACAATATGAAGACCAGCATGATTCTCCCACATAGAACTATGGATGGTTACTATGACTGAAAATACAACCAAAAATATATATTCATTCTCTTTATCCATATATTCATACATAATTTAAACACAGACACACATAATTATTGGGCATATAATCAATAAAAGTCAGAGAACTTAGGTGACTGCTTGTTTATGTAAATAGTTTCACTACAGCATATCCATGTTCTCTTAATTGTACATTGTTCTTAGCCACTTTTGTACTATAACAAAGGTTGTATAATAAGAGACTTTATAACTTAAAAATACTTATCTCCTAATCTTTATAGAAAAACTTTGCCAATCTCTTATATATAGAAACGTTTTATACATATCATAACTTGTTTTTACTCAATTATCTATCATTATTTCTGCAGATCAATAAAAGTACATCTAGATTTAAAAATAGATTCATGACATGCCATTATTTAACAAGCCATAGTTTATTTGATATATTTTCCATTGACAGATATTCAGAGTTCCAAATCTTCTATGCAGCTGTAAACCTTGGAGACACTATAGAATTGTCGAGATAAAAGATCCATATCTTCTACATTTGATATATTTCCACACTAATTTGAAGATGAATGGAAATCATTTTCACTTTCATCAACAGAGAAACTAAAGTGCTTCTTTTCTCTATTTCCTTGTCAAACTGGAGTATAAACAAGCATTTTGAATTTTTGGAAAAATATTTAGCTATTTCCATCTATATTCTTTAATTCTTAAAGAGTTAACTTATTTTATGATTACCAGCCATTTGTACTTACTAGATTGTATTGCTATATTTAGGTAATGATACATTTCATGTACTTCATCCTGTTTTCTGTTGATGTATTCCTTATACTGATTTGTAAGAGTACTTATATATTAAATAATTCAACAAACATTTACCCAGTGCAAAATCATAGGGAATATATAGCTGAGAAAAAAACAGGTACAGTCTCCTTCCTTCACAGTGACTATCTAGAGAAAAAAAGAGCGGTTTTGTCTGCCATATAAATCACAAAGGCCTTCCTAAGATTCCATGCTTTGTCACAAAAACATGTCTTAGGAAGATCGACATCATGAACAAATGAAAACGATTAATTTGAAAATTAATCTTGAGAAAAATAAGCTTGTACATTAAGAACCCTATTAAATCATTAGTACTAGTTTCCTTTGTGGACTGGGGATGTAGCTCAGGAAAATTGCCTATCATGGACAAGGCCTTGGGTTCAACCTCCAGCACCACAAATATGTGTGTATTGCTTTGTAATTAAAAATAATCATTTCTTCATTTTGTTCTAATGAATATAACTCATGAACAATACAAAAAAAGCATAAATAAAAAGTCTTCTAAAGTCTTCCACATAAATAGGCCTTTATGTTCATTTTTACCTCTTTTCACTAATTTTGTCCATCTCTCATATGGCATGGAATGAATTCAATAAAAGCAAAACAAAGATTGGGAAAAAATGGAGAAGCCAGGAAACACATCTACGCAGAGAGTATCAGAGCCTAATAAAGCTACCCTTTCCTCTTGAGGTAGTTGTGGGGTGTAAGGTATACACCTCTATTCTAGAAAGCTGAAACGAGGACCATGGATTCAAGGCCAACCTAGTTACATAAAAGATCCTGAAACTAAACGCATACAAGTTGTCCTTGTTAAGAATTACATTTTGAAATCATCCAAAGCCTAACTTGATTTTATAAAATAAAACAGATACAAAACTTTCACATTCAAATGTATGGATTTTGAATATTGTACATAAAATAAGTAAATAAAAATTCTAAACACTTTTCACTAGATAAACCCAAGAAGACACCCAAGAATAGTAGGCTACCCTGAACTTATAGTTCTTGCAAAATGAACAAGGTAAATTGATAATCGTACACCACTGATGGCAGATATTTATATCAAATTCACATAACTGTTCCTAATTATAAATATACATTCCAGGATTATCCACAAGTATGTACTCCTATTAATACTGATTGCAATTACATATGCACATTGAAAGAAGATATGCCCTTTCACCTTTTAGATACTACTCACTACTCACAAGTATTAGAGTGTCACCAGCTGCCATAAAGGTCACACTGAATTCTGGGTGCTAATTGTGGCAGCCTTATGTACATCACTTAATTTAAAAATAAGGATATCCTTTTAAAACATTCTCATAATTCCTCCTGCTTAAATAAAAAACTAAATGTCTGCAAATGACTCCAGTATCTATGTAAAATGTGACTGGTATATACAGCATGTGAAACTTGATAAGAAAGAGGTTAGCTGAAACCTCTAGTTGAGTGTGATGAGAACAGAGTTATAACTCCACCAAGCCTAGAGCACTGTGCATGCATAGGCAGGCTTGGATTTCGAACATAATGTGGCATGTAGGGTGAGGGCAAGGGTTAGGGGGCATGAAATATCACTCTTTTAACAAATGGTATTGGGTATAAAGTTAACGCTAACGTACACAGTCTTTCCAAGTATCAATTTTTAGTTCTTGTGTTTTAGTGCATGAGATAAAGCTAGATAAATTCTAACCATGAAATTTTGGACCTGGGTTAGATTGAAGTATCTATCTAAAGTACCCATAAAGAAAAGATTAGTTGGATAAAATTAATATGTTCATAGGATAACAAAATAATCCTTTGGGAGGGAGCATTTCTGAGGCTTGAGCACAGGGCCTTGAACCAGGCAAGTGCTCTACTACTCAAGGCATGCTCTAGTTAACCTTTTGGTGGGGTCTCATCTCAAGCCTGAGCCTGCCTTAGACTGCTGTCATCCTACCGCAATGGGGAACTCCGGCATCTACCATCACATCTATCTTATATATTGCAATTAGGGTCTTACGTTTTTTCCTAGCTAGTCTAAAACTACATCTTGATCTCCACCTTCCTAGTAGCTTGGATTACAGTATGAACAACTGCGCCTGTTGAATTCTCGTCTTAAAAGTTTGTGTTCTTTAACATCAAAAGTATCAACTATATGTACTAGATCTGAAAATGCCATTTGTACTCACATCTTGGAACCATGGCTCTTTTTTTTTCCTTTCAAGTATAAATCTCCTTCAGTCTTGTCTCAGTTTCAAACCCCTTTCAAATTGGCCGCCATTTTCTTCCATCTCCTTTACATCCTCCAAGATGAGTGCATCCCTTCCTCTGTTTTTTCAGCACTGTCCTTGTAAGTTCAACAGTGGCCTAGTCAATTGCTTACCACTCAGCCTCTCTCCCTAAGGGGAGGCAAGAAATGATTCTATTAATCTGTACATTCTGTAAAATTCCTAGCACTTGGGATGCTCAGGAATGTTAATTTAATTCCATAACACTTACCAAGTATCTACTAAGTTCAAAGGTGTGCCAAAGTTCCAAGTACTATCCACAGACACTCAGCTCCCACATGACTTGTATATTCTCCTTAGAATCACATGTTCCATAGCTTAAAAAAGACATTATTCAGACTCCATTGTCAAATGGATTACTGCAAGATTCTGCCAATTGTGGACAAGAAAGAACCATTATTTCTCTTTTATGCTGAAGCTGCAGAGGAGCCATGTGGCTGGCCTCCCAGCTCTTATAAATTGAATAGGAAAGTGGGTTGTGATTAACACAACCTTCTCCATATGTTTCACCCATCCTTCTAACATTTTTAAAACCATTATCCTATATTAAACCAATGTTGAAGTACCTAACTTGATTTCGGTCTTCCTGACTGAACCCTAACTCCTATAGCTTCATAGTTTCATAATTTCATAAAGTAGGAGATGGTAAGAGATGGTGGAAATGGGAATAGATTTGGCCTGTGAACATAGTCCACAGAACATAGTTTGCCAATCTTAGCCATTAACAGTAGTTACTAATACAAAAATAAACATTCAAAATCTACCTTGTATAGGCATGTTACATGACAAAGGAATTGAAGAGGAATTTTAAGGAATAACTGGATGATATAAGGAAGAGTGCTCAAAGTCATGAAAAACATGAGGGGATGAAGGAGAGTGAAGTAGAATGAATATAAATGTTTCAGACTCAGTGTTCTACACAATTGAAAAAATCTTAAACGCATTATATTAAGCAAAAGAATCTCAAAGGCTATAGACTGTATTTACTGTATTTATATGACCTTCTGTCAAAGATAAAATTTATGTCTAAAAACAGGTGAGGTTCACTAGGAGTTGGGAATTAGAAATGAGCTACAAAGACATAGCATCAGTCATCTTTGAAGGTGATGAAAATTGTCTGCTCATTGATGACTGTTGTGGTTAAATAATTTACATACTTGTCAAAATACATGGACACATACAAAGTGTAATTAACAATATGCAAATATTTTAAGTATATAAAATACTCACCTATTGCAGAAACATTATATGGGGGAAGAGAGAAGGAAAAACCACTAAAGATCAACAGATAACTAGAACCAGATCCTAAAGCAACAGTATCCTGTACTAAATAGTATATTACTTAAGTAAATTCAATTTGCAGATAGGTTTATTATTATTAGCATGGAGTGGTAATAGACTAGCAGCATGAACATTAGGTAAAGAATGGTAATCCTGAAAAGATATTTGGTAAATAATAACATTAGAACTTACCAACTGATAATACGTGAGAGCTAAAATGGAAAGAGGTGTTTATAAGGACCATAACTCACCTTATAGAACTAAAGCCATAGTGATGCAAAAGTTGAGTTTAAAAGAGGGCAGGGAATGTGGCTTAGTGGTAGAGTGCTTGTCTAGCATGCATGAAAGCCCTGTGTTCTATTCCTCAGTACCACATAAACAGAATAAGTTGGCGCTGTGGCTCAAGTAGTAGAGTGCTAACCTTGAGCACAGAGAGCCTCAGGGAGAGATCCCAGGCCCCAAAACCAGAAAAAAATAGCCAAGAATATGATTTTTTAAAACTAAGATAATAAGTTCCATTTGGGGGGTGTTGAATAAACAGTAAGTAGAGAAAAGCCAAGATTAGGCAGTGTTTCTTTAAAGCAATTACAAATGTATTTTGATATTTCTAAGTATCACATATCAACGGTCTAGTGAAAAACAGTAAAGGACTAAATTGTGATGTGGAATTTGGATCAGAACCAGATATTTAGAACTTTGTGCAGGTGCCTCCAGCTGCTCTGGAGGCTTACAGTTGACTATAGAATCAGTGTCAGTGAATTCAAATACCAATTCTGGTAGGTCTAGACTGTTTCTAGGTCCTCAACAAATGTGTCCTAGGACTCAATGACATATTTTTTTCTTGTTTTCTTAATTTCTCTCTTTATATTATGTTGTATTATTAAGTTGTTTTACAAAGGAGTTTCAACTTAACATAGCAGTTTATGTGTACAAAGACATCTTAATCAATGACACCCTTTCCATCATTTTCTCCTCCTTCTCTCCCAACCCTACCCATTCTCAGTCATAGCTGAATATGCCTTCATATGCTTTGTGTTAAATAGTTTCAGTAGAGTTTCTTTATCACACAGGATTTGTGCTCATTCTACAGCTGCACATGTAATTCTGCCTTTGTTTCTTCCCTGTATACAGTGAAAAATGAACCTACACCACTTCTGCAAATCTTATTTTTATGGTTTAAACTTTAAAAAAAGCCTTTAATGGAAACCTGCTTGTATACTATTTAAAGATAATAAAAACTATATTTTTAAAAGAGATTTTAAGATTCTATAGGCAAACTGGTTGACCGTGGCTTATATCCCTAGCAAACCCATATTGTTAGGGTCTATAAGTGACAATTCTAGTATCACTGCCATGACACTCAGGATTCGGTCCTATGAACTCACTACCTCTCGACACATGTCATTTGCACTACCATAACATCAAATATGGTCACTATTGTATCTAGTGCCCCCTGCAGGACATGGAGAACTTCATTAGACAACAATAGACTTTTATATATATATTGGAAAATTAGTACAAGAAAAATGAATATTTTTCTCCTACTTTGATGGAGTTTTTGACAGCCTCTTGAGAAACATCTACAAGACAACTAGAAAATATTATAACTAACAAATAAATCTTTAATTCAAACTACAATTTGAAAAATAATACACATTATCCATCTGATAACATATGTGATCTTTAGAGACTTTATTAATGTTTCAAGTTTCTAAGTAGCTTCTCTTTTTACCAAAGTTTATAGATAGATAAACTTCTTATAACAAAAATCAATTGTTGTATTACAAGAAAAAATTCGAGAAGTTATAAATGTTGACTTTTTAAAACATAAGGAGCATGTTGGAATAAAAATAGATTTTTCTTTGGATAACTAGCTCCATGATAGTGGGCAAGTTTGCTCAGCACATTCTTTCTTAGAGTAAACATTACTACACAGATCATTAGATATAGATAAGAGTCATTTTATCTTAAAATATCATGGACACTTTATTTACCTCTATAATGGGCCTTTTTTGTTTCTATGCAAAAATTATTCCAAATTACTACACTATTGTGGAGTGAATTCAGCACTCAATGGAAGAGGTTCTGACTAGCTCCCCTATGGAGCCAACAGGGCTCTCTACCTCCAATGCTCTTTCTCTTGGGATAAACTGGTTTAAAAATTTCAAAACTTTTCAAAGCACATTATCATTTATGTTATAGATTATACAACATAAAGGAGTGGTTAAAATTATCTTATTATATAAATAGATACTAATAATTATATGTAAATGAAAAGCTTGGAATAGATAAAATTGCATCTTGGAAGCATCTCTCTTTTTGACCTTCAGCCAAAGTGAACCACAGATATTGGGCTGAAGTCTAAGATACTATATCTTCTCTTCATTCTGTAAGTTCTCTTCTCTGAGAGGTCCTCTCAACCAAGTACTGTGAAGTGACATCATTTTACTTACTGTCATGAAAAAGCCTAAGAAATTAAAAGGGTCCAGACTAGATACAAATGAACAAGTGCAAGTGTGTTTGTGCCTCGTAGTGTAAGACCTATTTACAATAAAACTAATATTTACAATATTTTCATCTCTATTTACAGTAAAACTAAAAACCATAAAGGACATTTGAGACTTACCATTTGGTATACATTGTCCTTGAACTTCTAAATTTAAAAATGATCTGGAGAGATAAACATTCTCTATGCAATGCATAAACTTCGGAATACTTTGATAACTTGTTAAAAGTCACCTAGCTAATAGGTGTCAGGATCTAGATTTTTATGACTTTTTCCTGCTCTGTCTCTACAGTATAAAAACAAATTTAATAAAAATTACAGCACATCACTCAATGCAAGAAAAATGTATTTGCATTTATTTGGGGAATTGGAAGACTAATAAGAACCAGTTAAGGTATAAATTTGTTTGCTCCTAGGATAAAGCATGATTTTCATACTAATAAGAAAGAATAGATCCCATTCACATTTTAAAATGTGTTTCTGAGTCCTTTTGGTGCCAGATGCTTACACTAAAATATTTATAACAGGATATGCTTCAATCCCTGGGAAATATATTGTTTAGTCCCTCATCTCTCCAGGGAAATATAAAATTAAAGCATGATATTCATGGTGAGAAAATATTTTGTTACTTCCCTTCTTTCTCTTGTGAATTTTAATTTTAAAAACATGAATGTAAGGGGCTGGGAAGGTGGCTCAGTGGTAGAGCGCTTGCCTTGCATGCATGAGGCCCTGCGTTCGATTCCTCAGCACCACATAAGCAAAAAGAAAAAAGCCAGAAGTAGCGCTGTGGCTCAAGTGGTAGAGCACTAGCCTTGAGCTGAAGAGCTGAGGGACAGCACCCAGGCCCAGAGTTCAGGCCCCATGACCGGACCCCCCAAAAAAAAAAAACTAATGTAAGAAGTTAAATCTATGTTCATATTTATTGTTAAATCAATATGTGACCTTTTGCACAACAGTTATAATTTTGAACAGTGATATAGCTATTTCAATTGAAAATGCAAAAGGGATGATACCTAAAAAAAAAAAAAAAAAGAGGAAGAAGCAGGATAGGATAAAGACAGACTCAGATCTCATCCAGATTGGACAATTTCCACCCAATGGGAAACTCTGGAGCAAATATTGCCTTAGGGAAGTCTGGTGTTGGCATAAATGGATGTTCTAGTGTCTACACCATATCTAGTCATTGGTTGAAACAGATTGTAAAGGCATTTACAGATGGAGGCTATCAGCAACCTACGTAGCTTGACATTAAATGGCAAATTCCTTTTTCAGAGATGTTTAAAAGAGTAACTCTCTATGTTGCAACAGTGTAAAATTCCCTCAATTACATAATGAGGTCAGGATAACTCTGAAACTAAAAGCTCTCCTAAAAT
The DNA here is from genome assembly GCF_000151885.1 of Dipodomys ordii. Classification (NCBI taxonomy): domain Eukaryota; kingdom Metazoa; phylum Chordata; class Mammalia; order Rodentia; family Heteromyidae; genus Dipodomys; species Dipodomys ordii. The sequence goes on along the minus strand of NW_012267221.1, from coordinate 36,480,517 downwards.
ACTTGAAAATACAACATAGCAAGCCTAAGAAGCTATAATAAAATTATATTGGAAATAATACAAGAATCTAGTGATGCGATTAATTGTAATAAAACATATTTATGCAACAAAATACATATAATAGCTTTTGTAATATCAATAAGCATTTAGAATAAAGCTATTCCTTTTAGTTAAAAATAAAATGTATAAAACACTCAGAAATCACTATAGCATTGACCTAGAAATAGATAAAACAGTTCAACTTTGTGTAAATACACAAAAGAAATGAAAGCAGAATCTCAAGAGGATATTTATTTGTATACCAATATGCATAGCAGTATTGTTCACAGTAGCCAAAAACTGGAATAACTTGAAGGGCTACTGATAAATGAATAAATAAAACAAAATGTGGCATCTATGTACACCAGAGTATTAGCCTTTAAAATGAAATAAATTGTCACACATTATAAGGATGAGCCTTAAAGCATAATGAAGATATTTATATTAAATGAAATAAGCCAGCCACAAAAGAAAAAATATTGTACGATTTCATGCATATGAAGTACCTAGAGTAATAAAATTTATAGAAAGCAGAAAAATATTTTCTGGGGCCTGAAAGGCAACAGAAAAGTTAATATTTACTGGGTAAATAGTTTCAATTTGGAAAGATGAAAATTTTTGGAGATGATGCTAGCAACAGATGAACAATGGTGTAAATAGACTTAATGACACTGACTTGCCAACTTTAAAAAGTCAACAGGAAAATAGTTCAAAGGAAAAATAACCCAGAAACAATTCTGCATATTATGTGACAAACATGATCCATAATTCAGTGGGAAAAAAAGATGGTTTATTTGATACATGGGTTCTGAGTCAATGGATAAATCAATACAAAACTCTGGTCCCAATGTTACATCACAGAAAAACTTAAATACAGATTGATTAAAGATATTTCAAATTTTAAAATATACAATGAATCCTATGGGTTGGATCAAGAATGTACCTCAAATGTCCATGTATTCAACTCTTGATCTCATGGTGGGAAATAGTGGAATGTTCAAGAGAGTAGGGGCTATTTGGAGTAAATTAGGATATTGGGGGTATGTTCTTAAAAGAAGTATGGGGATTAGATTACAGAACCACCATCCAGAGTATAGCGATGGGTACCTATTAACCCTATTGGATCATTCCTTATTGATCTCTCTTGCTGTCCCTCAGATTGGGTATAGGACAAAAGTCTCCTAAATGTGGAAGGAGATATTTCAATTGTAAATGAGTATAGAGATGAATACAAAATCTCTTTTCCATAATTATTAACATCCACTCTCCTTCTACTTGAGCCCCTCTTTTGCCCCAGCAGATACAGCTTTCCTTGCTCCTTTACTTCATCAGTTACTTATTGTGGCACAAATTGTTAAATTTCTTTGTATAGAAAGTCATTTATTATATATGTTGAAAGGAGTAAAGCTTTAGCATTGTTTTATGTCATCTTCTGAAATAAAAAAATTCAAAAAAAAAGAAGTATGGGGACCCTGGTGTTTTCTTGCTTTCTGTCTTCTCCTCTCCCTCCTTCTCTTCTTCCATCCCTCCTTCTTTTTCTTCCTCCCTCCCTTTCTCACTTATCTCTGCCTCACACTCCCACCATGATGCACTGCCTCACCACAAACCCAAAAGCAACAAAGCCAAATGACCACGAACTGACACCTCAGACACCCTGAGCCAAAATAAATCCTCCTTTTAAGGTTTTTACCTCAAGCATTTTGTCAGAGTAACAGAAAGCTAAATAATAAAATAAATATTAGTGGAGCTTTTAAGATTGCATAGTTAATGTATGACTAAATTAAAATAAACTACATATTTGGCAAAACACACAAATTAGCAATCATGACAAATTTAGGTAACTAACAGAGATGAACAGATATCTATGACATAGCAAGAGCTCTTAAAGACTGCTAGGACAAAACAACCTAGAATTTTAAGGGAAAAGTAGATATAAAAACAAAATTAATTAAAAATAAGTATAAATGACCTTCTATTACTGTGTGCGTGCACACACACACACACACACACACACACACACACACATATCTCCCTCTCACATCAAGAAGTAGAGTTCAGGGCTGGGAAGGTGGCTCAGTGGTAGAGCACTTGCCTTGTATGCCTGAGGCCCTGGGTTCGATTCCTCAGCACCACATAAGCAGAAAGAAAAAAGCCGGAAGTGGAGCTGTGGCTCAAGTGGTAGAGCGCTAGCCTTGAGCTGAAGAGCTGAGGGACAGCACCCAGGCCCAGAGTTCAGGCCCCACGACCAGACCCCAAAAAAAAAAAAAAAAGAAGTAGAGTTCATTTCTCCTTCCTTGAATCTGCAACTTTTAAACTTTGTCTGGAGTTAGCTTAAATGTCCTAATGAAATGCGATGGAAATGTATTCTAGGACTTCAGACCTAGGAATGAAGAAGACTAGCTCTCTTGGATCCAGCTGTCAAGATATGTAAAATCCAAGTTATGCCAGTGAATGGTTAAATACCATACAAAGAGAGGCCCTAGAGGATGTCATATTTAAGATCTAGAATGCATGCTGTAGCCTCAGCTATACAAAATGCATGTGGCCCATGGATGACAAATGCACTTGTGGTTGAGGAAATGTGACTTTGAAAACACTGAGGTATCTGCTATGCCTAAGGCTGATCCCAGACTTTTTATTGCTTGCCAGTGAAAATACAGACAGAACATGAACTGCTGACAGTTGAATAGAAGATGACAATCATGGCTGGTGGAGTTTGAGTTTGACTCTAACATATCATTATATACTTTACTCAAATCAACCTAAAAAAAATTTCAGATTTAAACATTGTATTTGAGCAACATCTCTGTCATCTGCCATGTTAACATCTGTTTACATCCACAGCAGGAATAGAGTCCAAAGCAAAACTCTTCAATTTTTTTTTGGGGGGGGTGTCTGGTCGTGGGGCCTGAACTCTGGGCCTGGGCGCTGTCCCTCAGCTCTTTAACTCAAGGCTACTGCTCTACCACTTACGCCACAGCGCCACTTCCGGCTTTTTTCTTTTTTCTTATGTGGTGCTGAGGAATTAACCCAAGGCCTCATGCAAGCAAGGCAAATGCTCTACCACTGAGCCACCTTCCCAGCCCGAACTCTTCAAATTTTTTCTCTCATCTTTCCCAGCAGTGTTTTAAATCTATATCTCTTCACAACTTTTTAATTTATATCTAAGATTATTCTTGAGAACTTGAAGTAGTCATAATAATATAATTTAGACATATCATAAATACTGGAATTTAGAAATAAACTAAGTTTACTCATTTAAATATGTTTAAAGGAACCTCGGGAGTACAATAATTTGAAATACTATTTTTTATTTATTTTTTGTATGTTTTTATTGTAAAATGTACAGAGGGGTTACAGTTACATGTGCAAGGTAATGAGTACATTTCCTATGGAACATTGTTGCCTCCTTCTTTGTTTTTCCCCTACCGTCCCTGCCCTCCCACCTCCACAAATACCCCCTACACCCCCGCCAAAGTTGTAAAGTTCATTTTCAAGGTAGTGTCTTGTACATCTCACTGTTACAATGGGTCAACCTGTACCCTTATTTAAGCATTTTGCTTTTCCCCTACCCCTCCCCAAATTAGAGAAGTGTATATACAAGATGCAGGGCACCGACATCAAATACAGTGAAAACAGGGGTTATACTGTGGGGGAAGAACATACAAAGAAACAAAAAAAATCACATGGAACATTATAAATACATTAGAAACAATAGCAAGAAAGAAAAAAAATTGTGTCCCTATCTTGGGGTTCATATTGCTTAACATTATTTTATATGGTCATATGTACATAGCTTTTAAAAACTCCACATAGAGCTCCCCTATGACTCAGCAATCCTACTTTGGTGCATTTACCCAATCAATCACAAACAAGGCCATACTAAGGCTACCAACACAACTATGTTTATCGCAGCATTATTTACCATCGCTAAGATATGGAACCAACCCAAATGCCCCTCAGTCGATGAATAGATCAACAAAATGTGGTATATATCTATATCTATCTATCTCTCTATATAATGGAATTCTATGCTTCCATCAGAAAGATTGACATCGACCCATTTGTTAGGAAATGGAAAGACTTGGAAAAATTTATATTAAGTGAAGTAAGCCAGGCCCAAAGAAACATAGGTCCCATGGTTTCCCTTATTTACAATAACAAGTACATGCGTAGGACAAGTAGAAAAGGTCAAAAGCTATGTACATATTATATACTATTTTTTAAAACAAGCTATTTCTTTTTTTGGGGGGGGGGGTCTGGTCGTGGGGCCTGAACTCTGAGCCTGGGCGCTGTCCCTCAGCTCTTCAGCTTAAGGCTAGCACTCTACCACTTGAGTCACAGCACCACTTCCGGCTTTTTTCTTTTTGCTTATGTGGTGCTGAGGAATCGAACCCAGGGCCTCAGGCATGATAGGCAAGCACTCTACCACTGAGCCACCTTCCCAGCCCCCAAAACAAGCTATTTCTAAATCTTCCTTTTCATCTCTAGTTTCAAATTTTCATTATAATTCCCTCTCATAATTTTATCTGAACATGAGAATGTTTGGGGAAAGTTTTATTGATCATCTCTGGTATATTATATTAATAATCCCAAGTAAAATATGCCCTGTAGTTTTCCATGTAATTTTGTAGTCTGGCCCTTTCTGGCATTGGGCTTAGCCATGTGACTTGCACTGGCAAATAGGATGTTAGAATATTTGATGTTTATGCATTCATGCTCTCAGTTGCTCTGCCTTTAACTATGGGAACATGTAAAGGCTGACATGATGGAAAAAGACATATGCAACAGACACTGGTCAGCAAGAATGTCTGAGCAAAGATCCTACACATGGGAGAGACACTACCACAGATCAGTTAAACAACTTGCAGACTTAGTCCTAGTTGTAAAGATAGAGTAAGACCCTCTGAGCCTAATTCATCAGGACTACCAAGATACATCTCAGAACTGTGAGGTTATAAAACTAAGTCCCTGCTATATGAGTAAAGTCAGCACGATGATGAATCGAGTGTCCCAATTCCACTACCTCCATAAAAAGTCCAAATAGCAACTCTCAAAAGAAAGAGAACCTTTTTCAAAAGTCTAAAACCTAGTAATATCTGAAACACCAACCTGGGCCACCAAACTGAGTAAAAACACATTAGGTACACGAAATGTACTCATTAACTTACTCATGCAATAACCCCTCTGTACAGCATCTTTGTGATAAAATAATTTAAAATCAAAACACATTAAGTGCACCTTGGCTGTACCCTGCTCAGACTCACAAGTCTGTCCAGCACCATATATAGCTCCATTTTCCTGCTGGGCCCAGGGTTTCTATAGTAAAATAAAAAGGCCAAAATGCTTCCCAGGAAGCCCACTCTGGTCTAATCTCATGGCAAAAAGATAGGTAAAAGCAGAAACCCAGGTAGAAACAAAACAAAGAGGCAGCGCTTACGGACCCAGTGAAAATTATGGTAATAGTTCTATATCCTAGCTAATGGAAGTACCTGGTCAGAGGTTCCTACCAATACAGTCAACCTGAAAACTTACCTAACCATTCCCAGTAGTAATAGAAAGTTCTACTTGGTTTGAGTCCAAAATGCCCAGCTTCTCCATCCAGCCTCCAACTTCATCCTAGAGTTCTGCCCCCCCCCAAAAAGAGAAGAATTTTCCTACCACCCTACCCCTCACCCACACCCACACCTGAGAGTTTGAACAATACTAAGCTCAGCCTCAAAACCTAATTCAAGGCCCAACCAAACAGGGAGATCTGACATAGTGAATTTTAGTGAAGCATAGTGGGGGGACCTGCATCCAGAAGTCCAAACAGCACCTTGGCTCAACTTCAAGGCCTTCACTACCCCACCTAGACAGGGAAGGAAACCTCAACTGTTCATTGCAAGTCATTGAATTGGATCCCATTCCTCCCAGCAACAATTCTGCCTACACTTTCAGCTTGTATCCCTATCCAACTGAACAATTTAAATAATGGCACCATAAAGCCATTATTACTAAATGACGTTTGGAAAATAACATGTGAACAAAATTTGACAAAGAGACGATTCAAAATGAGAGAGAAATTCTACATACAAAACAAAAACAAACAAACAAACAACCATTTTATGGCCCAGTGCAACGAAAAGCATCCAGAGAGCACAATCAGCACCTCTGCCTGGTTGTAAAGTCCTGTCAGTGGTCCCTGGACATCAGAACCCACTAATAGTCCCACCTGAACTCAGAGCAAAGGCAGTTATCTAGAAACCCAAAGGCAAGTTCTACCTTTCCAGGATTGCCATTAGCTGGCCCATCCAGAATTACAGACTGGACTAAATACTGAAGGTCTATCCCTAACAAAGGTTGGTGCCAGTGGCTCATGCCTGTACTACTAGCTATTCTAGAAGCTGAGTTCTGAGGATGTGGCTCAAAGCCAGCCTGGGCAGGAATGTCCACGATACTCTTATTTCCAGAGAACCACCAGAAGTCAAAAGTTGAACTGTGGCTTAGGTGATAGAGCATTATTAGCCTTGAGCAAAAAAAACCCAAAACACTCCAGAACAGTACTCAGGGCTTGAGTTCAAGCCCCAGGATTGGCACACACACACACACACACACACACACACACACACACACACAAATATAACCCTCTTCACAGAAGTTAAGTGAACAACAATAATAGTTCAGATGTATTATTAAAATAACACATGATCAAAATTAGAAGTTTGATCAAGGAATAATTCAAAAAGAGAAATCCAATGATGAATAAAGAAAATGACAAACTGGTAAGGATTCCAAATGCAAGTGCAACAATAAAATAAAAAAAGGTAATAGAAAGCTGTTTTAGCAGACTGGGAAAGATTGACAAAAGAACCAGTGAGCTCTAAGACAGAATGTTCGAAATCATCCATACAAAAGTCAAAGAAACAAAAAAGAATAAAGATAGCCTATATGAATGATAGGACACAATCAAGAGATCTACAGGTAGTACAAGAATTTCAGAGGAGGGACAGAAAATGTATGTAAAAGAGCAATGACTGAAAACTCTCCAACTTTGGGAACAAGTATGAACATTCGGGTACAGGAAGTACAAAAGTTTTCAAATTCAATCCGAAGATGAGTTCAAGAAATACATCAGCTTTTCGTCACTGCGCTAAAATGTAGTAACAGCTATAACAATAATTATACAGTTGAAAGTTCTGAAAGCTAAAAACTGAACAGTGCAGCGCTGTGGAAGATCCTGTGGCATTCACACATGCAGGGACTGAGAGAGGAAAGGATCTGGCTTGCTTTTTATGTTTGATGTTTATTTGTGTGTTTTTGGTGGTACTGACATTTGAGCTTAAGGTTTCATGCTTACAGGACAGGCTCATGTGAACCACTAGAATCATGTCAACCATTTTTTGTTTTAGTTATGGTCTCACTTTTGCCTGAGGCTAGTCTTCGACCACCAGTGGATCCTCCTGTCTGTGCCTTCCACATAACTGGGATTATAGATATCTTCCCATATCTAGCTTGTTCTTTAAGATACTAAATAACTTTTTGTTCTGGTCATTTTAAACCTTAATTCTCCATCTCCCAAAGAGTTTGGATTACAAGTGTGAGCCACGATATTCAGATGATTCTTTTGAGAAAGCATAATACAAGGACAAAAATATAAAATTAAGGAAAAGTTGCATTATTAGTCCTTAAAGCTAAAAGAAAAATGCCTAGATAATACAAATATTGAAAAGTATTTTAATAGAGATCTAGATGAAAGGAGGACATTTAAGGTAGCTTGCTAGTTACTTTCACAAGAAAATAATATCGACTTTTGAGAATAAAAGAAGGTATATTCATCCTGTGTTATGTCATGGTTCACTTATTGCTGCTTCACCGTATTATGGATATATATATAGATATATATAAAATTCTGTATCACAGAGTTTTCACTATGTTGTGAAATTTTGTGGTTTACAAGTATTTATATAATACTTATTATTTTAATTATTTTGCCTAAAAAATTAAAACAACTTTAAAATTTTAATTCAAACATATTCAGAGAATACTAAATCAAAATAAAATACAGTATGTATTTCATCAGTGGATAAATACCATCCTGTACACAATGGAAATGTAGTATGCCACTACTGCTTGCACAAGTTTGTCAACTTGAGATTGTACAAGCACACTATTGGCTGATGGAATGGAAGGTGAGCAACCACAGCACTGTGTTCTGTATCCTGGGCACTGATTGGTTCGGTGACTATAGCATCAGTCTGTTTGCTCTCCCACACTGTGCCCACACATCTCTCCTATCTACTTCATACCGACATCTGATGTATGTGTTGTTGCTCTGCAGTGTTGTGTTTTTGTGAATTTTTGTAAAAGTTTGAATTTATTTCAAGCCAAATGATGCCACCTACATGTTCTGCACCTTCTAAGGCTTCTGGCAGTGAACCCAAGAACCAGAGGAAGATGCTTACCATCAAAGGAAAGGTGGAACTTCTCCATATGTTAAAGGAAGGCAAAAGCTACACAGCTGTAGGCTATTACAGGATCAATAAGTCTACTGTTTGCTACATAAAGAAAGATGCAAAAAATATTAGATCTGCAGAACAATGACTTTGTTAACAAGACTGCAAAAAGGGTGGTCACTTCCCACAGTAAAGCTGTTGTGAGGGGTTGGGAAGGCAGCTCAGTAGTAGAGTGCTTGCTCTGCATGCATGAGGCCCTGGGTTCAATTCCTCAGTACCACATAAGCAGAAAAAGCCGGAAGTGGTTCTGTGGCTCAAGTAGTAGGGAGCTAGCCTTGAGCTGAAGAGTTGAAGGACAGCCCCCAGGCCCAGAGCTCAGGCCCCACAACCAACAAAAATGACCACAAAAAAGCCATTGTGAGAATGGAGTCTGCATTGGCCCTGTAGATAAATGACTGCAGGAACGAAGGATACAGAATGCTCCATGTCTCCTGCTGTAGGGATATAGGAAAGAAAAGAATATGAGACTAATAGGTAACATGCTATTAATAATCCTTCTGTTTGTTCTAACCCAGAAACCTAGAAAGATTGTGACAGGGCTCTTAGATATGAGCATCTGGAGTATTCCTTGGCAGTAATGAGATAGAAGTGGAAGTAGCTGAGCAGTAGGAACTGAAATTAATCCCAGAGTGATACACAGACCATTTTAATAGAATGAGCAAATGAATCTGAAGTAGTATTCCTTAACTCGAGCCCATTGGCATACCAATAAAATGCTTAGTATGTCTTCCCTGACACCTTTTCCCATACACATACTCACAAGTTTGTACTACATACAATGTCCCTTCTCTTCTTCCTATTGTGTCTTTTGCTTCTGATTCTTTCATATGGGGGAAGGGGTAGGGCACTGGTCACTTGCTATGGAGCTAAAATGATTATTATCATGGAAGTGGAAATGAGATAATACTTTAGGCAGAAGTCTAGAAACAGGTATTTTCTGCTTTCATATTTTTAAAGACAAAAACTAAAAAAGCAATATAATTTACAAGAAAGTCTTTTGCCACACAAAATAAAGACAACAGTACAAAAAAGAAGATAGACTTGAAAAAAATCTTGAGAGTTTTTCAATGTAAAAGATGTCATACTATTTGTGACAAGACATAAGAAATTCTAAATGCCAAAAAGTATTTATATGTTAGGACAGAATGATATAAACTAGTAATTCATAAATATTAATAATGAAGAATTTGTTCTATTTGTACACATGAAAGGATATTCATAAAAGCCAAATTAGAAAAAGAGCAAAAAATGACGTCATCTACTTATATACTATAAAGTTCTTCCTAGAGCACACAAAATAAAAAATAAACTACAAAGACAAAGAAAGAATTCCAGTTGTGAAAGCAACATACAAATGTCAGCCATGCTTGTATATATTCCTCTTTTACTTCCAATAAAAAGTATTAAATACCTCTGTATAAAATTAATAATGAGAGTTCGGAAAGTGGCTCAGTGGTAGAGTGCTTGCCTTGCATGCATGAGGCCTTAGGTTCAATTCCTAAGCACCACATAAGCAGAAAAAGCCAGAAGTGGTGCTGTAGCTCAAGTGGTAGAGTGCCAGCTTTGAGCTGAAGAGCTGAGGGACAGCACCCAGGCCCAGAGTTCAGGCCCCATGACGGGCAAAAAATAAATAAATAAAATTAATAATGAATAATTTTAGGGAAAAAGTAAGAAACTTCAATTAATAACATAAAAACATTCAAAATGATGGTAATGGAGCCATAGTGAAATAGTTTTAAATATTTCTGAATTTTTGGACAAATTTAGGAAGAAAAATTAAATTGAAAGAATCAAGACCTCATAAACAACTTTATTAAGAAGCAAGATGACAAGTTATTCCAGAAACCCCAAAATCAAACAAGTGAGGACAAGCTGTTAATGGCCATAAAATGTGTAAAAACTTGGCATCTGAAAAGGTAGAGACAGAGGAGAAAATAGACCACCTGATGGACTTAAGATACAAAGTAATAACAGCTACTCAAGAGAAGGCAGAGATAGAAGCAAATACTCAGAACAGTATTAGGTAAATAAAAGGGTCTGTGACAAAGGCTAAAATTTTCATAAACCCATACATTTTAGAAACTAAGGCTCCAAAGCTGTCTTCTAAGAGAATTCCTCATACCAAAATGACACTAATGAGGGAAATCAAAGTTGAGCAAAATGAAGCAAATCAAGTAGAGAAAAGAGATGGTCCAGATAAAAGTAGAGGGCAGAATTTATGGTTCAGACCAAGTGATGAACAAAGTAAATATTCTTGCTAAAAAATATAAATGTGTGTTGCTGGGTGCTGGCTCACGCCTGGAATCTTAACTACTCAGGAGGCTGAGATCTGAGGATTGTGGTTCAAAGCCAGAAGTACGTGAAACTCTTATCTCCAGTAAACCACCAGAAAATTGGAAGTGGTGCTGTGGCTCAAGTGGTAGAGCTCTAGCCTTGAGCTGAAGAGCTGAGGAACAGCACCAGGCCCAGAGTTCAAGCCCCACAACCCACAAAATAAATAAATAAAGACACACAAAAATAAACATGTTAGCACTTGGAAAATTGAACCAAGGCCTATGACAGTCTGAGAAGTATTCATGTTTGAAATATTGATGGACTTCACATAAAAATAGGGGGAATGTGTGATATCTGACCTGAAGTGGCTCCCACTATATCATTTGACCTTCTTTTATATAGGGGCTCTCCATGTGGGCAGCCTGCAGGGACTGCAGCTTTTGAGGTGTCTCCAAAGGAACTCACTTGATTTGGGTAGTGACTGATGCTCTTGGAAGGTGACATTGCTGGTGGAAGTAACTTCCCAAAGGCCAGCCAGAGGAAAAGGGCCAATGGCTTGACTACTTTTGTAAGGTTGCAGTCCTACCAAAGGTTGGGGACAATCATATTCTTGACTAAGGTTGTTTACATTTTTAGTTAGTGGAGAAGCAGCCATTCCAAGTTATTCATTCTCTTGAGAATACATTTATGGGTACATTGTAGGAGACAGGAAAATCTCTGTGGAAAGTAAAATGTAGGCCAGATGTGAAGATCTTTTGCATGTGTTCCTCTGCCTACACACAGATGACACAAGTCTAACTGGCTCAAAGTGTTGGAACATGATCTGTTTAATGATGGAACACTACCAAGCTATGCAAATGAGAGCAACATCCAGAAAGTTAAGTTCAAAAACAAAAAAAAAGAGAGGCATCAGTGTTAACACACCATAGGGAAGAGAAATTTCACAGAAAATCCAGACACATTGCTAAACAAAACCCTAACACAACCATCTCTTGGGGTAGGGTAATCAGAATCCCTAAAGCTATAGTATATTATCTAAAATAACTAGTTTCCAAATGGTATGTTTAGCAAAGACTTTAAAGTACCTATTTATAAGTATGTTCAAAGAACTAAAACATGGCAACTAAGGATCACAAATCAAAATTTTTGAAAAAGACACAAATTTATTTTTACGAAGACACCAACAGAAATTCTGGAATATAAGAGTTATTGTACAATAACTAAAATAAAATTCACTATAGGAGCTCACTGGCATATTCAAAATGGCAAAAGACTTAGAAAACTCAATGACAGGCCAACAGAAATTATACAGTCTGAAGAACATTAATCAGGATTGGAAATAAATGGGTATCACCTAGGAGACCTATAGAACAACATTTGCTATGCTAATGTGCATGTAATAGAAATCCCACAAAAAAGTAGAATAGATTAAAGAGAAGAAAATACTTAAGAAACTGGCTGAAAGCTTCCTAAATTTAAAAGAACATAAGTTGTATATGTATATGTCCAAAAAGCTCAACAAAACTCAAGACAAATACAAAAATATACATTAGTAGATATATCATAATTAATGTTGACCAAGTCTTCAGAAGAAGAAGAAAAAAACAATTTATCATGTACAAAAAAAGTAATAAAGTATATAGCTAACTTATGATCACACACAATGGAGATGAGAAGGTAAGTGAGTGACGTAACCAACTGCTTTAAGAAAACTTCTTCCAATGAACTATCTTTCATAAATGAAGAAAATAATACCTTTCTCTAGAATTCAAAAAAAGTTACAGAATTGAAACTCCTTATTTCAAATTGGCCTGTCCAAGGTCACATATTCACTCCTGGATCTCCACTCACAACAAATACACATCTCAAGGGCTGCTTCCCAAAGAATAATGAGGAAAATAGGCAGACAAAAATAAACTTGCAGTCAGTTCACTTGTAGTCTGAAAATGAGCTGACATGAGTTCAGAGGACAGCTGGCCTGGCTGTCTATTGAGCATCCTTTCTCTCTCTTCCCGTAACAGCAACATCTTTACTTGCAGAATTAACTTACCTCATGTGGTCTGGTGGAACTGCCAATCACAGTTGGGCTCATTCTCAAGTTAGCCAATGTTTCTTGGGAAAATTAACTAGAGCTGAAGTAAAAGGACAATACATGGTTGTAACTGAATCTTCAAATGCCATGGTGGCTGATATTCAGGGGATATTGAAAGATATGTACCAAGATATCTTATTTCTAATATTTCCAAAGGTGCCTTGGTTCTTTTACTTTTAGAATTCTAGCTGCTCAACTCTTTCTTTGATTTTTGTGAATAAATCCATATGTTCCCAACTCTCTTTATCTTTCTCTCTTAATATGGATTGGACCCAGGTTAAATCCCAGAAATTTCTTCTTATAGTCTATGTTAGTCAGGGAAATTTTCTGTTGTGGGCTCTAAGCTGACTTCAACTACACTAATTTCCAAGACTCTAAGAGTCCATCTCATTTCAAATGTCCAAAAATAAAATAAAATTTTTGCAAAAATTCATGCATGGTCCTGAATGGTAAAGAATCAAGAATGCCTCCACCATCAAAGGAGATCTGTGAGAGACAATAGTTTCTCAAATTTCTTCTGTTGTAAAGTAACTCAATTATGAGGAACATAGAAGCCACATACTGAGAAATCAAATTGGGAGTAGTTAGTGGAAAGCTGGCGGTTGCAGGCAGACTCCTGTCACAAAGACCTGCAGCCCCTTGAATATACTCAACACTTCCATAAAACTGAGCCATGAGAGCAGGAGAGGACAGAAAGAACAGAAACCAATACCAACAAATCAGATCAACTCCAATGGAGAGTTAAACTGGGATGCCATGGTGACTGGAATAGAGACAGGAGCCATAGGAACAGAAGGCATGGAGTCATGGTACCTGAGCTAGGCACAGCCTAAATAGTGTGAGGGACATGGAAACTCCAGAGTCTCCCAAGTTCAAGACACAAGACTAACAGGTTCAGTTACCTATCAACCAAGAGGACCTTGCCCATTACCTGGGAGGTGGGACTTCACCTTCCTCTACCATGAAGACAAGATAGCTCTAGTTAAACCCAATTCCTTATCCACCATGTGGCCAAGATGACGCTGGCTAAACCCAGCCTCCCTATTTCACTTTAAATCTAAAACTTTGAAATCTAGATTTACACTGACTTGCTATGGTCTGAGTATGTTCTCCACTTAATATGAGTAAAGTATCTAAATTAGGGCTTTCAAAAGATGAGTAGAGCCCCTCTGACTGGATATTGGTGGCTCTAAAGGAAGGAAGAATCACAAGAAACACATACACACTCCCTGACTCCTTCCACATAATGCTCTGACCTCCTTAGGACTCTGCCAGCAAAAAGACCACCATTACCAGATGTAGCCCACAACCTTGAACTTTTAGAATCATGAGACAAAATAAACATTTTGTTAAAGTCAGGCAGTCTGCAGCTTATGTTATTGGCAACAGAAAACTGGAACCAAGGAATGAGACTGTTACTTATAAATATGCTTGCAAATATGGCAGCAGTTGTGTGATGGGCAGAGGTTGGAAGAGTTTAGAGAAGTTAGCCAGGGAGAATAGAGCATAATAGGTGATTTTGTTGAGAGTTCAGAAGACAAGGAGACTAGGAAACTAATCCCAGATGGAAATGAGGATCCTGCTGGGAATTGAAGAAAGCTCATCCTTGTTATACTGCTCCAAAGAATGTAGCTGCATACTCTGTCCTAAGAATTTGTGGAAGGCCAAACTTAAACACGATGAACTTAGTTTATTTGACTACAAAGCATTTCAATTCAACAAAGCACTTAAGTTGAAACATGGTTATGATTAATCACTTTTTAGATTTACAGTGAAATATAGAGGCCAAAGCAAGCAAGATTTGGAAAAATCTCCAGCCTGGCCAGGGAAGAAGCAAAGAAATGAATGTGTGGAGGCATGGTAGAGAAATTATTTGCAAAAGAAATTAGCATGGATAAGTAAGCCCATTGCTTTGTAGCATGACAATAGGGTAGAAAGCTCTTGCAAGCATCTCAGAAATCTTTGAGGTCACCTCTCCCATCACAGACCCAGAGACTTTACAAGTAGAATTTTTTGTGTGTACCTAGCTCAAAATCTCCCCTTAGTTTAGGATTAATTTCTCTATGCCAGCAGAGAAGCCCCAACAGGGTGATGCCTATTGGGAGCTCAGAGCATGGTATTGCACAGGAATCTGAAGAAGATAGAGAAAACACAATGAGCAAAGTCTACCTCAGCTGCAGGGGAAACTGCAGGCAAACTAACAAGTATTTCTGACAGAATGACAATATGATTTACAACCTGGAAAGTTGTAGGTGAGTGGTTACTTAAGGGTTTGGAGACACATTCACTCTACCATACTGTGCATGAGACACTGACCTTGGAACTTTCTTATCTAATGTTCACCCTGATGGATTTCAGTCTGGTGTTGGGAAAATTACTCCTTTCTCTTGTCCATTTATGTTTCTGAAGGACTGTTTACTGCATGCTTGTCTTATCTCACTGCATGGTAGAATATGTAACTTCCTTGTTTTACAGAGGCTCAAAGTTGAAAACATTTGACTTGAGTTTTGGAAGAGACGTTGGTCTTGGAATTTTGAATGATTCTGGGACAAAAACACTGAGACTTAAAGGGATGGCTTGATGGTATTTTAAGATAGACATAGATCTTAAGAGCCAGGGGTAAGATACTATGGTTGGGACACACTGTGCCCCACTAAGGTTCTTTTGTTAGGAGCTTGCTCCTTAGTGTGGTGATGTTAGTGATGTTGACCTCCAAGAGGTTGGGTGCAATGGTAGGTCTTTAGGTCATTGAGGGGTTTACCTCAGAAGGAATTAAGGCAGTTCATGTGTGACCCCCAACTTAATTCTTGATAGAGGGTTATTATAAGAACAACAAACCTGGCTTCCCTCAGCTCTTTAGCTTCTTGTTTGATAATGTGGTCTCTCCTTGCCATCTGCAATGAGGTCCTTACCATAACTAATTTGATACAGGCTGCCTGCCTATGAACTTCCAGAACTATGAGCTAAACAAATCTCTTCTTTATAGAGTTAATCTATCTTTACTGTTCCACTTTTGTGATGAAGGACTGGTAGTGTGGCTCAGGTGATAGAGAAGTGAACAAGCAAACCAAGCTGGAGCTAGAGAACCTGAGCTCATGATCCATACCAGCTCAAAAAGTAAGTAAATAAAGAAGAAAAATGTCATTACGGTAATTAAATATAGACAAATATGAATGCTACATTCTACATGCCTCCCAACTGTTAAGAGATAGAATGAACTATTCAGAAGCATGGGAAAGTAAAAACATTCCCAGATAAACAAATACTGAGATAATTGATTCCTAGCATACTTACTTTACAATAATTACAAGAGTCCGCTAGGATGAAAAGACTATAATTTAAATCAAAAGGAAGAAAGGAAAGAAGGAAGGAAGGAAGGAAGGAAAGAAGGAAGGAAGGAAGGAAGGAACAAAAAGAGGAAGGAAGAAAGAAAGGAAGAAAGTGATCATCACAAATGATAAATCTGTATACTAATGTAAATGACAATCATCTATTTTATACAAATTTTTGTTGAATAACACAAAGGAACAATTCAAATTCAACAAAATATTTTAATGCTTATATATTTTGAAATTAAGCTCTATACCTCAAAATAATCCAGAAGTCAAAGTAGAAATCATAAGATTAACTAAAGAGCTGGGTGCCAGTGGCTCATGCCTATAATCCTAGCTATTCAGGAGGTTGAGATCTGAAGATTGTGGTTCAAAGCCAGTTTGGGCAGGAAAGTTTGTGAAACTCTTATCTCCAATAATCCACTCAGAAAATTTGAAGTGGTGCTGTGGCTCAAGTGGTAGAGCTGAAGATCTGAGGGACAGCACCCAGGCACAGAATTTAAGGCCCACAACCACCAAAAATAAGATTAACTAAAGAATGTCTTGAATTGAGCACATTCCACCAAAAGACTCAAATCTGATAAACATGTTTATCAAATTAGGAGTAGGCCAGACCCAAAGAAACATAGACCCCATCATTTCTCTAATATGCAATAGTCAGTATATGTCAGGAATAATCTTAGCAGATGTAGCTAATATCTCTAATAGACATGTACATATGACCATATAAGATGATATTAAGTGAAATGAATTTCAAGACATGGACACAAGAGGTTTATCTTTGTTGTTGTTTTTAATGTACTATATGATTTTGTGTGTTCTTCTCCTTATGATTTATTCCCTGTTGTCACTGTATTTGATTTTGGTACCCTGGTATTAGATATATGTTTATCTGAGTTAGGGAAAGGTAGGGGAACAACAGAATGGTGAGACAAAGGACAAGGGGGGAACCAATGCAATAGCGATACTCAAAAGACAATATGTTGGAAATGATTTGTACAACTTCAAGGGGGTGGGATTGAGGAGAAGGGAAAGAGGGAGGAAAATTAGGGAAGAGGTAACAAGTTTGACAAGAAATGTACTTATTACCTTACTTATATAACTTACTTATAGTGTACCTCTGTACACCACCTTGACAATATGAGTAAATAAATCAATCAATCAGTAGTTTCCCTATATACAAACAAGGAACTCATTAACAAAGAATTTAAGAAACCATATTATTCACATGAGCCTCAAAAAAAAAGTCATGAACTTAAGATGTTAAAGACCTCTATATTGAAAAGTAAAACCTGAAGAACTCTCTCATGTTTTTGCATTGGCAAAATTAATATTGTTAAAATGGCAATATTACCAAAAGTGATACACAAACTCAATACAATAATCCCTATCAAAAACTCTAATAACATTCTTCACAAATAGAAAAAAATCTAAAATTTACATGCAAATACAAAAGAACCCAAGTAGCCAAAAAAATCAAAACAATAAGAGCAATGCTAAAGATATCATACCTTACATCAATTTGCTAGTTTGGGAGTCTGAAGGTTGCTTTGAGAACTCAACATCCACAGAAGTTCTTCAAGTCTTACAGAATTGTTGGCAGTATAATTCCCAGAACACTTTGGTAGGCTTATTTTAGATCTGTTTTCTGTCTGTTTACATGCTATTGGTACTTCATAAAAGGTTGTTTGTTTGTTGGTTTGCCAGTCATGGGGTCTGAACTCTGGGCCTGGGCACTGTCCCTAAGCTCTTCAGCTCAAGGCTAGGCGCTCTACCTTTTGAGCCACAGTGCCACTTCCAGCTTTTTCTGCTGATGTGGTGCTGAGGAATCGAACCTAGGGCCTCATGCAGGCAAGGCAAGCACTCTACCACTGAGCCACCTTCCCAGCCTCTTGTTTTGTTTTGTTTAACAGTTTCTAAGCTTGCCTTTTTCCTGACTTCTTGGCTTCCTCCCTTTCTTACTTTAATAGTGTCTACTTTAAGATCATTTGAAACAACAGACTTAGGTTGAAAGACATCTTTAAACTGATCTTTTTGTTTTCAAAGGATGACTTCTTTTCTTTAAAGAGGTTTTGAACCATAGTGTTATCTGAAGTCTTCTTATCATACATGACTAAAAGTGACAAGGAATATGTGTTGGCTGCTCTTGCTGCTTTTAGCAAGGTATTATAAGAAAAAGATGAGCTAAGGCAAAAATATGCCAATTTGCAACTGAGAAGGAAGGGGAGAAAGAATCTGGAAATTTGAGCCTCACATCCTAGAAAAGCCAACTGCTGTGCACCCCAAACAACATAAGGTCTACTGCCTTGCTGCTCAGGCCTAAATTTTGCTAAGCCAAATGCTCTATATTTTAAGTTTCAATGATTGTATGACTTCACTTTCAGGGATTGATTTGGTTAAGGTTAAGTATTCTAAGATAGACATCTAAAAATACAACTACATAGCATAGATAAAGCCAGACGTATGGCTCTGCTCTACCTATTCAGAGACCTAGGCTTATTATTATTATTATTATTTGTATACCATTATACCCTACAGGCTATATTTGTGTGGTTAAAGACAAGTGACAATGTTGTCTATGACTAAAATATCAGAAAGGAGGAAGAAAAGTCCGGTGAAAACAATTTCCTTTTAAACATAGGACTTAAACATTAGATTGATGAGAACTTGACATATGACACATCTAGTCATATAGGAAGAAGAGACTGTAGCCTCTGACTGAATGGCATTTTTTACAAGAATACCACTTCCCCATTTTAAGAGACATTATTACAAATCCCCTGTCACCAAATACCAAGATGTTAGAATGTTGTCATCATAATCAGCCTCTGTTCAATTTAGATAGTTTTGCTCAAAACTTTACTTTTATTTTACTTTTTGAAGATGCCACAAATCAGATAATCTTTGTTATTTATGTTTATGTATACATTTAGGTCTATCTATAGGCATTTCAACTTATAAGACTTAAAAAATGATACTAGTTTTTGATTGCTATATAACAAATGACCACAGCCTAACAGCTGGGAACCAATCCATACATTAGCTTATAGTCTTGTGTATCAAAAGTTTAGCCTAATAGGGAAGGGATTCCCTTCTTAGAGTATGAAATGATATTGCAAGAAAAAGAGTTCTTACCTGGAGGCCGTGGGGAAGACTCTGCTTCTGAACAGAGACTTTTGGCAGAATTTTGGTCCTTGGGGTTGTATGACTGAGGTTCTACTTTTGTTGCTACCTGTCCTTCATTCAAAGGCCTTTTTCATCTGTTAAAGGCTATTCTCTTGTCCTTACCATTTGGCCACCATAGGCAGTTCACAGTATTTGGGGGATATTCAGAGACTGACTTTCTCTTTTGAAATCAGGGAAAGTGAGAGATAAGTACAGAGGTTTCAGTGTCTAGTTGTCTGTCTATATCTCTTAGGTTCTTGACCTCTCTTTTATTTATATAATCACAACTTCAAAACTTTAGAGCGCTCCAAGTTTCAGTGTAAGCCTTTTTTTCTTTTTACTTTCTTCATTGAGCAAACATCCTTTCTATAATAAACATGACTAGCAAATTAAATGTATGCTTTGGGTTTCTTTTCTGAGATTCATACTTGAGCATCAAGCTTCTTATCTACTTAGGTGCTGCATAGGAATATCAAATCTTTTTAGAAACACATAATTTTTAGTAACAGTACTCTACCTTTAAAATTTTACATCAATTTGACATGACTTGATTATTTGAAAGCCTCCTGGATGCCTGGAGTCAATGTTGAGAAGATTCATAGTTACCAAACTGAGGGAAAATATTTAATAATATTTGAGCATATAGCAAGATGACTGAAGTATAAAATGCATTCAATAAATACTGCTAATTAAATGAATATATTTACATTAGCCTCTAAGTCTATTGTTGAATATTAAATACACGTGAATAAAGGTAATTCTTCAAGGAAGAAAGCCATATGGCCAGCAAGTAAAAAGATGGCCAACATCAGTAGTAATCAAGAAAATCAACATTAGAGCCACATATAATTTCATACCTTCCATTAAGACAAAATTTAGACGAGACTGTATAAAAATTTACATCGTTAACAAGATGGTAATAAACTTTTATATACTGAGTAATATAAACTGCTGGACATACTTCAACAGTATTTCTATTCAAACACATATAACCAAAATATAAGCTTACATAAAGGTTTATGAGGAAAACTGTCGTGGCATTATTATTATTACTATTATTAAAACAGAAGCTTTTTTGACAACCTAAACCTGTATCATAGATTGGGCCACACGCTGATGGCACAAACCTGTAATCCTAGGTACTCAGGAGGCTAAGATCTGAGGACTTCAGTTCAAAGCCAGACAAGGCAGGAAAAGTCCAGGAGACTCTTATCCAAGTAACCAACAGAAACGAAAGTGGTGCTATGTCATTAAAAAAAACAAATTTAAAATATTTGTAACCTTATTTCAGTGAACTTTTGACATTTTTGAAAGTGATAGGGTATAACCCAATCTGCCAATGCTGCTATAACAAAATACCATCAATTGGGGTTCAACAAAGAGAAGAAATGTATTTCTCACAGCTTTAGAGACTTGAAACTCCAAGGTCAAGGTGCTAGCAGGTTTAATGTCTAGTAAGTGCCTCCTCTGAGCCAAAGGTAGTGACACTGTCAAAAAATAAAATAAAATAAAATGCAGGCTGGAGGCATGACTCAAATAGCAGAGTGTTCTAGTAAGATCTAGGCTTTGAGTTCAAACACTACTACTGTAACAAAACAAGATAAAACAAAACAAGGACAAGAAGGCTAAAAACATAGCTAAAGTAGCAGAGTGCTTCCCTAGGATACAAGAGGTCCTGAGTTCAATACAAAAGGTTTATGTTAATCTACTTATATGAGAATTCATTATATTCAAAGTGATTGTCAATATACCCTGATAGAGTCTGGTGATTAAAGTGTTAAGAACCTAGGAATGAGGTAGTTTACATTAAAATTAAATCACATATAAAGTTTATATATGTTTATATTTAAGTATTACATCCCTAACTATAGGAAGGATGTGCCTTTTAGTATTAAAAACAAAACTAGTTTTCTGTCTAGTGTGCTAAAAGCAGTCTGACTTCAGGTAAATTTCTGAGATGAATAAATAAGTAAAAGTACTAAACTTTGAAGCCAGTATACACAGTACTGCCACACACATCAGACAGTCTTTTTGATAAAGAACGTGATTGCATTCCTTTGCTTTATTCTAGCACTTCACATTCTATTTCCAAGGAATAATCATTTATCTCATTCTACATTGAGGTCCATATATATGTAAATATCAGAAGTGTGGGCCTCTCCCTTCCTTCTATAATGCTGAAATTGGTATGACAGATTGATTAGATGGAAAGAATCTGCTTTGTATTTCTCACATGATTACCTGAGAAGGTACTCTCATGCCTGTTGAGACAGTGTTGCAGTATTTTTGAATATTGGTTGAAAACTCACTAAGCAACACCCTAGTGTCTACTTCAATAATGAAGTGTAGGTTATAGTGTGAGGTCTGGCATTATTTCAAATGGAAAAGGCAAGATTTTTTTAAAAATCTACTTTGGAGTTGGTGATAACCAATGGTTTCTTGTTTGATTTCAAAAAAGTGTCTGTAGGCCTGCCTGGTAAATGTTAACAGAAAGTAGTAAATAATAAGGAAGCAACTAGACAGAGTAAGGTCATGACCTTACTAACCTCTAGTAAGCCACATGCCATCTTTCACTCAAGAAAAAGAAAGCCGGCTACATATGTGTGTTCCTTTTCAAAAACAGTGTATCTCCATCACAAGTTAACAAGGCTTAATTATTGTCCAGTAATCTGATCTGATTTATGGCAATTTATCCTCTCTAGGAAAAGCAAAAATGAGTCTTCCAAGGAATAGAATCACTTTTGCTTTTCATATGCTTGGGTCCTAGATATCTGGGATTCTAATCTGAGTAAATAGATTAAAAAATAAAAGTGTCTGTGTGATTAGAGGAGCTGGAGAGCCTTGTGAACTTTCTCACCTTGAACTCACTCTACCCTCTGTTGCTTTCATTTATTTGGGGAAGAGAAGAACATCTTAAGCCACTCCAGTTTAAATGTAAGTATTTATATATTTATATAAAGTATACATCTGACCTTGGCTAAAGTGCCAATTCTTGTAGGAGTTATGAAAGTGAACATTATAAGACTAGACAAAACAAGATTTAGGCATTTGAGTGTCTTGACTGAGACTTGACTGGAGGTATTCAATAAGCTGCAATAGCTATCAGAAAATAGCATATGTTGTCTAGGTACATTTCAAAGTAATGTAAGATCAGTTTAGAACTTGGTTCTGCTACATTAAGTTAAACTCTAGCTGAAAACAAAATTTTTTCATTCATTCTAATACCTATAGTGGAAGTGGATCACCAGTACGTTTCTGTGCCAAGAATAGAAAAAAATTCTACACAAATGTTATATTAAAATTCTTTCATTTTTATGAAAAGACCATTGAATATGATAATTAATGATACCACAAATTTTCTGAGTATGTACCTTTTTATTTCAAATGGATACAATATTAGCTACTCTAATAAAATAATATAAATAGATTTTTAGGATAATGAATCATAACATATTTTGTCACATTACAAGTAAGCCAAATGGTTATATTTATTTTAACACCTGGAAAAAGTCAAGATATGCACAGCTGGCTGTTAGCTTGTCACACATTCCTAAGTTTATAATTACTACGTTCTCAAACCAAGTCCACTGACAAACAGTTGCAGGTGGCCAAGATGTTTATGTGTAGAAACAACTTTACTCAGCAAAATCTAATAATGTATCAATAATAGCTCTTACTTTTGAATATATCAGTATTTGAGAATGGCAATTTCTAAATATTTCTTTAAATTTATTTAAAACATGCTTAGGCCTATAATGAGGAATTTATAAATACAGCCCCACTTTTGGAAAGTATCAGTAAATTAAGGAACATTCAAGAATAGTGTCAGAGATAAAGTGATTTGTTATATAAACTCTAATTATTTCAGATAGTTCATAAGCTGGAAATAGCCACATCGTTATATAAATAAAAGTTGGCTGTCTAACTCATTCTCCAGAACATTATATCTACAAGCAGTGCAGCTAGTACCTAAGGGAGGGAGAAACATGATTTTTAAAAGGATCATTTTGGGGGAGGTAGAAATCATATTAAAATGCTAACTTTTATATTAGATTTAAATTTTGTTTTATATAATTGACTTTCAATTTTTAGTGAGTAGGTAGAATATTCAAAACTAACATGTAAATAATAACTAAAATAAATATTTATATACCACTATCCAACTGAAAAAAAGAAAATGACATTATTTTTTCTGTCTCTTAGATGTAATCATTTCTTCAACTTATTTTACTTTCTTGCTTTTCTTTAGAGTTGAGAATTCTGAAATTGATATTAATGTAGTAATATCATAGTATTATTTAACTTTCATTTAATTCAACATGCTATTGCTAAGATTCATCCAAGTTTTGAATGCAGCTATAATTCACATTTTATTCATGTACAATTCATGTATTTCATTTATTTAATTAATTATAAACATCTCACACCACCTACTGTTAGTGGACATTTTGACATATTGCAGTATTTGCTATTACCCCATGGTAGTAACAATTTTACACAACTCATCTGATGCACAGAGCTAGAAGAGAGCTAGGAGAGAGTTAGGAGAGGTGTGTGTGTGTGTGTGTGTGTGTGTGTGTATGTGTGCGTGTGTGTGCATCTGTGCAGGTTATCATCCTCTATAAAATCTATAGATATATATTATCTGTATGCATATATAATATACACATGCCAAATATACGTAAATATATACATGTAAATATTATAAATAAATATATGTAACTTTGTATTACATATCTATATTTCTTATAATGTTGAATTATATTCTAATGCATTTTTATAAATTTATACTCTCATCTGTAGTACACAAGTGTTCTAATAATTTTATAGTCTTGTCAGTAGTTGATATTCTCAGACTTTTAAATGTAAGCCAACTTGCTGGATACTATAGGAATCGGCTATCTAGCATAACAGTAGCTATTTGGTGTTTTAATTTGTACTTCTCAGATGATCAGTAAATGGACTATCTTTTAGATTCTTTAGAACTGACTTTCTAGATAAACTATTTTGAAGTACCTTTTCATTTCTTTCTCATTTTCCTACAGGATTATCTTTAACTGATGAGCAGAACTTCTTTACATATTTTAGGCATTGATTCTTTGCCAGTTATATGTTGCAAATATCTTTTTACATTGGCTCTTCATTTTTTTATACAAAATTTGATGAACAAATGATCTTTATTTTTAACAGTATTAATATTTGAATAAGTATTATTTGTCTCATAAACAGATGCAGAATCATTTTAGTCGTTTTCCAGATCTTTTATTCTTTTGTTATTTTTTGATTTGGCCACTGTTTTTTGCCCAGTCTAACTTGGACTGTGATCTTATTTATGCTTCCCATGGGGCCAAGATGACAGGCAAACATCACTGTACCCGTCTTTTTGTTGGTTAAGATGGGTCCTGGCAAACTTTTTGCTTACGCTGGCCTCAAATACCAATCCTCCCAATTTTAGTGTCCAGAGTATTTAGTATAATAGGTAAAAGCTAGCACACTAAGGTAAGTATTCTTAATTTTTATGTATTCTATTTAACTGTTTCTTATTCAAAAATATTTTTCATAGCTGCTATCATCAACTATGAACATATTTTACTACAAGAGCTAATATATTACCTAAATCAGGAAAATCATGAATTTTACATGAAAAATTATGGTTGAGACAAAAAGCTACTATAATTTTATGTTACCATCAGCATTGTTCTTTTTGGTCAGGATTTCTTTGCTATTCACAGTCTTTTATGTTTTCATATAAATTTCAAGTTAGATCCTGTGAAGATGACCTTCGAACTTGGATGGGGCTCATACTGATTTTGTAGTTTGCTTTTGGTAGTACATTATTTTTACAGTATTAATTCTGTCAATACATGAGTATGAAAGGTCTCTGCTTCTTCTAGAGTCTTCATCAACTTCTTCAGTGTTTTGTACTTTTCATTGTAGAAGTCTCTCATCTCCTTAGTTTATTCCTAGGTATTTTTTGAGGATATTATGAAGGGGAGTAGATTCTTAATTTATTTCTCATACTATCCATTATTGGCAGTTAGAAAAGTTCCTGATTTTTGTATTTTTATTTTGCATCCTACTGCTTTGTTGAAGAGCATGTCTCAGATTTAAGGGTTTTGTTTTTGTGGAGTCTTTAGGGAATTTTAAGTATAGGATCATATTATCTGCAAATAGGTAAAGTTGGGTCTCTTCCTCAGCTATAGTTATCCCTTTTATTTCTTTCTCTTGTCCCGTTGTTCTAGCTGTGAATTTAAACATTATATTAAGTTAGACTAGGCACACTTGTCTTGTTCCTGACTTCAAAGGAAATGATTTCAATTTTTTCATATTTTGTATGATGTTACCTATAGTATCCATTCCATCTATTCCTAGTTTCTGTAGGGCTTTTTAACCATAACAGGCTGTTGAATTTTCTTAATGCTTTCTTCTACATCCATTGACATGATTATGTGATTCAATTTTTACCCCAGATTCTGTGTTCTTATTTCACTTGCACATGTTACACTATTTTGCATCCCTAGAATGAAACCATCTTGATAATAGTGTATTCTCTTTTTAATGTATTGTTGAACTTGTTTTACATGTATATTGTTGAGAAATTTTCATCTATCTTTTTCAGGGAAATTGTTCTATAATTTCCTTAAATTATGTCCTTATCTAGCTTGGTATTAGGGCAACAATGTGTTCACAGAATGAATTTGGTATCGGTCCTTCACTTTCTATTTCATAAAATAGTTTGAGGAACATTCATGTTAGTTCTTCTTTAAATGTCTGAAGATTCAGCAGTGAGATCATCCAGCCCTGGGTTTGGGGGTGTTTTGTGGGAGACTATTACTACATCAAATTCTTTGTTCACTATAAATTTTCTTGTTTTGTTTTAAATTTGATTTTTGTAGGTCATATGCATCTAGAAATCTATCATTTTCTCCTACATTTTCCAGCTGAGTGAATTACACACCTTTTAAATTAAGGAGTGATAGACTGTGAAGATGTGATAAGACAAAAGTACTTGGACTAGAAGCAGTATATTGTGAATGTGGCTATGAATTATATGGGGGAATATAATAAAATAATAAACATTCCTGTATTTACTGTTTCTCAAGTGCCTTCAATTCTTGTTTTGCAAAAGTGGCATATTTTGATTACCTACCTTTGCTTTCAGAAAATACTAAATAGAAATGATTATCTTAGCTTTAGACTTTTTGTAGGTAAGAGCTGTTGGATTAACCCACACATCTACTTTCTATTGAATGTGGCTTTCAATGTGCCAGCAGCATTAACCAAAGGATTGAAGAGGAAAAAATGATGCCATGACAATACTGAAAGATAAAAATTGATAGTGAATACTTAAAAGTAAAAACAGCCAATAGAAGTGAGGGCTAAAATATTCATAGTGGATATTGTTGGGAAACAGAACAGTCAATTTTTGTTTTGGTCTCTATATTATCTACAGGTTTGAGGAAGGATATATATCACTGTAATAAGAACTAAATTCTTAAAAAAAAAAAGAACCAAATTCTTTCTGTTCAAAAAACCTCAAAATAAAAAAAATTAAATGAAAAAGAAAATAGTTATTATAAGCCTTGTGTTCCTTGACTTGCAGCAGAGATAATATGGTAGATATTTGGATATGAATTTTATTTTCCAAATGACTCAGTAAAAATTATTTTAATAAATCATTTTAATAACTCATTCATGATACAATTTGATAATCCATGCTGAAGTTAAGAGTGTCATAAATGCTAAATATTTTATAATTCAGACCTCCCTCATCCAAGTCAAGCTGGCATAACTCAGCAACAGTAATTTTATAAAATTCTTAGCAAGAGTTTCAGAACTTGTTTTTTCAAATTTTTATATTCATATGCTATTTTCAATAACAAGTAGCGTTATTGTTAGTCAACCATCAACAAAGTATGGAGACAACTTCTTTTCACGCAAGTTTTAAAACTTTGGATGCCATAAAAGATATCATCAAGAGGTAGCTAATTAAGAGCATAGGTGGTTAAATCTATAAATGTCAATTAATGATGACAATAGTGACTCATAGCAAATATTTTTCAATGTTTGTATGGTCCAGATATCATTCTAAATAGTAAATTATCATCATCCTTTCTAACTGTTAAGGAAATTTAGGCTTTATGATTGCACAAATATTCCAAGATCATATGTCTAATATTAGAATGCAAATCTGTCTGTCAACAGGGTACCATATTGTCTCTTCACTAAATATCTTAATAAATTTTGCTACTAAGTAATGTTATACTGGGTACAAATGATTTAGGAATAGGTAAAATAGACTAAAATTGTATACTTTAAAAATGTTTGGCCAGGCGCCAATGGCTCATGCCTATAATCCTAGGCACTCAGGTGGCTGAGATCTGAGGATTGCAGTTCAAAGCCAATCTTAGTAGGAAAGTCTGTGGGACTCTTCTAACTACCAGAAAGCCAGAAGTGAAGCTGTGGCTCAGCATGGTAGAGTGCTAGCCTTGAGCAATAAAGCTCAGGGATAGCATCCAAGACCTGAATTCAAACCCCATACAACCCCCCCCCCCCAAAAAAAAGGCTTGGCTAATAATCCATGTTTGAAAACAATCTAGAGCCAATACTGTGCAAAAACACAGAAATTAGTCATATATCAAGCCAAATTAATAGGCTACCCCTGTTCTATCAGATGCAGATGGAAAAGAATGGGATTTAGGAAAAAATGATTTTTGTAGAGTTCCTAGTCCTTTATATGCATTTAAACGCAAACGTAGCTCAAACAACAATGCAAAGTTCATTTGTTATGAACTTATTCAAGAATGAACTTATTAAGGAATGGCTTAGTTGTTGATTCTATTAGCCTTCTTTAAAGTGCTTGTTGAACTCAGGACCTTGCACTTACTTCATTTTTTAAAATATTTTTATTGTCTGTAAGTTAGTTGTTCAAAGGAGTTACCATATAACAAAGCAATTTGTGAATACAATGTGTCACTCCTTTCAACATGCCCACCCATCCTCTGAACCTACTCCTTCCCTCACTTTCTTTAACTTTTTAAGATATATATTGAATTATTTTTGCTATTTAACAAAGCAGTTTTATGTATATAATGCAGCTTGATTGATATCATTCCTTCAATATTTTACCTGTCTTTGACCCACTACTCCTTTATTTTTCTTAATTTTGTGATATCTACAATGAATTCTTGACTGCATTCTTCCCTTTTCCTTCTTCATTCACCTACCCATCTCCCCTGGAGCACACCTCCCTTTTGCAAGTACAATATCCATGTTACTTATTTTGTGGGCCAAAGGGGAAGTCTATTACATGGTTGATAGGAATGTAATCTTGTTCAAACAGTCTGGAAAGCAGTATAGAGGGTCCTCAAAAAACTAAACATAGAACTATCCTATGACCCAGCAATTCCATTCCTGGGCATTTATTCAATAGAATGCAAACAAGAATGCAATAAAGTCACCAGCATAACCATGTTGATGGCAACATGCCCCTCAATGAATCAATGGATCAAGAAAATGTGATAGAAACACACACACACACACAATGCAAAAAATTATATTAAGTGAAGAAAGCCAGACACAGAGAAACAGAAATTTCATGCTTTCCCTCATTTGTGGTAGCTAGCATGTGCTTATAAATCTATAAAAGTAAACACACCAGGTGGTAAGCAAGCAGTTACAAATAAATTAACTGAAGTGTAATAGACTCAATGGATACCTTAAATAATATAATGCTTTAGAAAGATTGAGCCAAAGCCCAACAAAATAAGTACCTTGCACTTTCTAAAGGAAGTATTCTACCTCTGAGCTGATCTATCATCCAGGATCTAAAGTATTCAAAGTTTAACTGAGACTGGGGATTTACTTCTAAGAACTGTACTCCCTAGCTCTTAACAGAAGATGTTGTTTTATACTGACTTTTGACAACGGTTCCCAAGTTCCCAGCCGCACCAACTGTTCTGTAGGGATGCTGGCCTCCCCAAACTCAGTACATTAAAAAAAGAAACAACAAACCATGAAAACCTACATAGCCATTATTAATAAACAAGATACAGAACATCCCTAGCTTACATAGTTTCCCTTCAGGTACTTTTGTCATTACTCTTAGTCCCAGGTAAATACAATCAACTTTTTGGTATTACTGATTAATTTGCATTTTCTAGAACTTCATATAATTGTAATCACATAGTATATGCCTTTTCTTTTTCATTTCATTTCATTTCTTTTTTCTTTTTTTGTTGGTCTTGGGACTTAAATTCTGGGCCTGGACGCTGTCCCTCAGCTCTTCAGCTCAAGGCCAGTGCTCTACCACTTGAACCACAGTGCCATTTCTGGTTTTCTGGTCGTTTATTGGAGATAAGAGTCTCACAGACTTTCCTGCCTGGACTGGCTTTGAACCATGATCCTCAGATCTCAGCCTCCTGAGTAGCTAGGATTACAGGCGTGAGGTTATTGCATGTTATTTGGTCCTTTTTATGGCTAAGTAGTACTTTTTCCTGAATTGATGAACTACAAAAAATGATTTTTAACTGAGCTTCATAAATAAAAAATTTTGGATTTTTTTAACCTTGTTAGATAAGTACACAAATCCATAATTTTTATTTTTGGCTTGCAAAACTAAAATAATATTATGTGACCCTGCATAAAAAACATTTTCTGATCATTATATTCATGAGCGTAGAGTTTGATACAATTGCAGGCTCTCAGAATTATTGACTCAGAATTAGGATTTTTATTAAACTGCAACACATTTGTGTTCAAATTACAATCTGAAAAACAAGCACTGGCTTACAAGTCTAACAAGAAGGTAGCATAAACCATATATAGAAAAGTGTGTAAGCATGTGTATCATGTGTCTGTGTGTCTACTGACAAGCTTAACAGTCATTTACGTCTAAGACTTTCAAAAAAGTATCATTGGAATAATATGGAAGCATATATGTGCTAGAAATTCTAATTTTTATTTTCTCCCTCCTCTTTAAATATAAAATATTTGAAATGTTTTAAATTTTTCTTGTTATCTTTCTTTCTTTTTTCCTTTCTTCCTCTCTCTTTCCTTCCTTCCTTCCTTCCTTCCTTCCTAGCTTGCTTCCTTCCTTGTTTCTATTTTGTGGGCCATAGGGCTTGGATTTCTTGATTCATTGTTTATACACACACTAAGTTCTAAATATATATCCAAAGTCTAAATGACTTCTGTTCATATGAATAGTCTAAAACTAGCTATTAAATCTTCCTTACAATAAGAAACAATGGGCTAAACTTTTTGCTCTATATTTTGGTACTTTAAAGAAAAAAACACTTTGAAAGGAATAATTTGAAAAAAATAATCTTTCATTAGTATTATAGTCTCCATTTATATAATATAATTAAACAATACTTAGAAATTATCATAGGAGTTGATCAGGGGTCAGAATTTTTCAGGTTTATATCTGAGTTAGTCCTACTTAGTTATGAGAAAGTTAAATGTGTTAGAAAATCTTATGGGAAGAAAATAAGTAATATGAAAATATGTCTTTTATTAGTTTGGTATCCCATCACTATTTATTAAGAATTTTAAAGACACTTGAATTTGTGAAATTGTATTATATGTTATAATTTTAAAACAAATACTATTTTTTAAAATAGAAAAAATAACAAAGAAGAGATGCTACATTTAAAAATCTATGTACTTCTCTGGGAAATATACATGGAAATTATATAGGAATATAAAAAGCACTTTTAAAATTCTAGGTTCAAATAGAGGTAAATGGTACACATATACATCATGATGTAGTAAGTCCTGATTTCACAAAATTCAATCAACAAATGTTTCTCTGAAAGAACTCTTAAAATTTCTAAAGTAAAACTGGAAAAAACTAGAAGTCATTAATGATTCATGAGCCAGAAAACTAGACTACAAGCCAATTACAATTATGGAGTCTGCATCTGTTCATTACAACTCTGTCAGTTTTCCAGAATATGAGCCTAGGAAGTTTTTACAAATGACGTAAATGGAAATGTGTTTAGAAACGGCTAAGCAATGTGTACAACATGCAAAAAATTTGATATTACAAGCTAAAAAGGAATTTCCTCTTCTTCTCATTACTATTTATATAGATTCCTTTTGGTTCTATTTCTATGGATATTTTTCTTACTCTGTATAATTTTGTCATTAAGAGACTGACTCAACATTCTTCGCATGTTTGAAATTTCTACTGCTTTTTTGTGTGAAATATCTCCTACCAAGGTGTACAGAATGGCTTGCAAAGAATTTAAATGTTTTAGAAAAACAGTACTAAATTTGCCTGCTAAATGTGTGACAAATGTTTAGATGAGTAATCTTTCTAAGGCTATTTCTAATTCATGGGCTCAGATTTGTGAGAAACCAATGAACTTCCTGGAACATGTCATATTTAGCTGAGATTGAAGCTGACTACATTAGTAAGAAAGAAAATTTATTTTGTGTGAATCAAATAGACAACAAAAGAAAGAAAGAAGAATAAATGAAGTGAGGGAGGAATGAAGGAAAAAAAGGAAATCAGCTTAAAGAAAATTATACCCTTTCTTAAAGCATCTACCAAGGTGTGCTCTATGATATAATTCTTAGAAACAGAAAAAATGCTACCACCAAATCCAGTTTTAAAATACTAGGTATTCTCCCATCTCCAAGAGATTCATAGTATACAGTAACGCATTAAAGAATTTACAAACAAAGCACCTGAAACAATCCAACCTTATTTACTTACTTTTTGTGCATGTACTGGGGCTTAAACTCAGGACCAAGGTCCTGTCCATAAGCTTTTTTGTTCCAGGTTAGTATTCTATCACTTGAGCCACAGCTATATTTCTGGAATTAAAAGTCTCACAGACTTCTGTCTGAGCTAGCTTCAAGGATCATCAGGTCTCAGCTTCCTAAGTAGCTAGGATTACAAGCATGAGCCACCAGGGCCCAGGTCAACGTTATTTTTATACATAAAATTTTGATCAAAATTTTGATCATTTCAACCCATATATTTTACCACGGATGACAATTTAGAAATGATTGGATAAATATTCAGGTAGTGAAAAGTTAAAGGTAAAAATATCCCAGAGTAAATGAAAGATATCTAAAAGAATTGAATATAAAAAATATAATTTTGTTATTTTGCCTTTTATTTTTGTTTTGATCTTTTTGATCGCCCCTTTTGTTGCTGTTTTTGATTTCCATACCTTTTATCTTATATGTAACTTTATCTGTTATGGGGAGGGTAATGGGGAGCACAGAAATGGTGAGACAAAGGGTGAACAAATGCAACAGTGATACTCGACACCATCTTGAAAATGAACTGTACAACTTGTGAAGTAGAGAGGTTAGGAGGGGAAAACTGGGAGAAAATGAGGGAAAAGGTGACCATTACCTGATTTATGTAACTGTAGATCCTGTATAGATCATCTTTACTATATATATTTTTAAAAATAATAACCAGTGCAAAAAACAAAATCAAGTAATTAAATAGAACACTAAAAAGTGAATATGGAAGTGACATTTTCCTTGACTATTATTTATTAATTCAACAGATAATTTCTACATATTAACCATGACAAGCAGGATTCTAGGCAATGAATAACTAATTTTGTTTTTTGAGTTTTGTTTTTGTGCCAGTTGTGGGGTTTGAAATCAGGGCATGGATAATGTCCCTGAGCTTTTGTTCTCAAGGCTAGCACTTTTATCACTTTGAGCCACCTCTCCACTTCAGCTCTTTGGTAGAGATAGGAGGTTAATGGACTTTACTGCTTAGGCTGGCTTCAAGCTATGATCCTCAGATCTCAGACTCATGAGTAGCTAGGATTACAGGTGTGAGCTACCAGTGCCTGGCTAATTTTTAATTTTTTTAAAGAAATTTTTCTTACCTTTTCTAAGAACCATAAGTTCTTTTTTGTTTAAGATTGAAATATTGGAGTCTTTATTATAGTTAGCAGGCTGCATGCAGTTGGTTGTTACAAAGGCCTGCAGCCCTCAAATACATATAACACAGCTAGGAAATATGCTAGAGAGAAAAGAAAGAACAAAAACAATACCAAAAAGCCAATTCAGCTCCGAGGGAGAGCTGAATTGGGATGCCATGATGACCAGAGATAAGCCAAGAGACAGGACACAGGAAAGGATCAAGGACACACGTGGCCTAAATAGAGTCAGTACAGGAAATTCCCAGTCCCAGGCACTGAACTTCGAGTTCGCCCATCACCTGGGAGGCAGGTGATGGGAAGGGATGTTTCCTTCCCCCAGCATGAAGACAAGATGCCAGACCTCTACCATCCACCATGTGGCCATATGGCACCAGTCAGACCTGACCTCCTTACTTCATTCCTCCCTTTTTTTCTTATATACATGAAATGAAATCATTGATTTCTCCGTAGGAGAACTAAATGTTTGCCTGGGATGTTAACTCCTGTAACTTAAGGAGTCTCCAGCAGTTAAAATTGGCTCCATAAAGTTGGTACCTAAATAGTCAGAGGACTTTGAACTTTCTTTCCCAGGTCAGGCAGGGTATGATTTACAAATCTATGTCCCACAGAAAGAATGTCCTGCAATCAAAGTCTTACGTTGGCAGATTCAGAGCAGTCTTTCATCAAGAATCAGCTGCAGGTGATGGAGTCAGGCAAGAGTTCAGCCCATTTTACCAGGGTGGAGGTGGTCCGGATGAAGATGTGGTCTCCTCCAGGTGATATCAGGCTGTTCTATGAACAGCAATACTCACAAGACACTATGTTGGCAATGAACTTTACAACTTCAGGGGAGGGGAGTCTGCAGGGAAGGAAAGTGGGAGAAAATGAGAGGGGTAACACTGTTCAACAAGGAATGTACTCATCACCTTCTTTATGTAACTGTAACCCCTCTGTTCAGCAATTTTGCAATTAAACTAAATTAAATTTAAAAATTAAAAAGAATAATCACTCTGAAAAAAAGTATATACTAAATTATCCTAAACTTTCAGTTAGCAGAGAAAGAAAAACTGGTAGAACTAAGTAGGGTCTGAGTACTGAATATTAAAAATGCAGCACAAGTATTTAAAAGTTGAAGTCATTGAGGAAAACAAAAACATTTCATCTCTCACCTTTTTTCTGGAGACACAAGTTCTCATTCCCACTGAAGTCCCTATAAAATGAGATTTAGTGGTTCATCCTTAGGAAAACAATCAAAGAAAAATTCATATATCCTGCTTATATATGATTAGTTTTAAATGTCAATGATAAATAATGTAAAAGCTTGATGAAAAATTTGGTAAACAAGTGGGAGAAGCAGCTTATTGGTTTTCAAATCTGATTTCCATTAATCTACTTATTACTTAATCCAGTATAATCAGATTCATGCCATAACTCCATGAAACTATGCCCAGAAAGAGCTAAAATTGTGTTTTTCACTAAATCTAATTGACATTTTTAGTTCCTAGTTTCTTGATAATGTTTGATAACACAGATAATGTCTTTCTTCTTCCAATGTTCTTTTCTCCTAGCTTTAACAATGACTACTTTTCTGACTTCCACATCCATACTCTGCTTTGAGTATCTTTTTCACGACACTTCCCAACACTGCTCTAAATCACTATTTGTTCATTTCACACATTATTCTTCAGTGATTGCATCCAACTATCCTTGTTTAAACAGCCTATGTGGAATAAATGCAAAGATCATTCTATCCTAAGCTATTCTGGAGATCCATACTCACAAATGGAACTATGTTTATGTCCAACTGAATGTCTTTCAGGTATCTCTACCTCAACATGTTAAAAAACTAAACAAATTATCTCTGAACTCTATGGCTATTGCCTCTCGCAAACCGTTCTTCTTTTCCTCTTTATAAGTAACATAATAATTTGCTCAAGAAATCATGAAATTATCATTTTTGTCTCTGTACTTATAATTTAATTAAAACTATTTTTTAATGAACTCACCAATAACTTCATGTTATCAAATTTAATGGTCTCTTGTCTGTCCTTGTCTTATTTGACCTGTACACAGCTGAACCCTCTTCAAAAAATAAATTCTAATGTTTGTTTTTTTTTGCTTGTTTGTTTATGGGTCCGGTCATGGGGCCTAAACTCTGGGCCTGGGCACTGTCCCTCAGCTCTTCAGCTCAAGGCTAGTGCTCTACCACTTGAGCCACAGTGCCACTTTCGGCTTTTTTTCTTTTTACTTATGTGGTGCTAAGGAATCCAACCCAGGGCCTCATGCATGCAAGGCAAGAGCTCTACCACTGAGTCACCTTCCCAGCCCTCTAATGTTTTTTTTTTTATGACACTACATTCTTCTCATTTTTCTTTTCTTGTCACTATGTAACTATTTGTCACTCTTCTCTGCTTAGTTTCCTCTAATTACCTCTGAAAGACAAAGTCCCAAGGGTAACCTTACCAACAGAAAGTCTGAGGTAGTAAAAATGTTCCACACAAAGTATAAATATGAAGCTTTCAGTTAAACATGTGCCTTTTCTCTTCTCTCAGAAACTCTACCAGAGAGATAAGAGACAATAAAAATATAAATCCTCAAAAAACAATGTGGTGATAAAAGACATATGAGTAGAAAAGATGTTTCAAATCAAGAAAGATAACCCCAGGTGAGTTTTTGTCCTCTGAGAGAGTCTCACACTGGAACTAATAAAATTTCAGTTATTGAATTGGAACCACTGGAATGAGGGGGTATGGATGGCCAATTAACAGTCCTGCTAGGATTGATTGAGAAGCCTGAGCTAGGATCATTTATTAAATATTATTCTTAACTGGAAAAGAGTGAGGAAAGGGGTGACATTGTCCAAAAAGAAATGTACTCTTAAATTGATTTATGTAACTGTAACCCTCTGCACATCATCTTTACAATAACAATAAAAAATTTAAAAGATGTTTCAAATTTCCAGACAATATAAAGTAGATGGAGGTGTAGCAACTGACTGACAGAACATAGGAAACCAAAATTTAAGACCTAGTGATACGATTTTGATGAGATTATATACTCTGAAAATCCAAGAAATTTCCAAGTCATGTGGTATCAAGTGCCGAACAGCAGCGATGACCTGGTAAGTTGTGCAGGGGCTGTATGTGTCCAAAGTCATCCTCTTCCCACCCCATCTGCAGTCCTTCATACATAACATTTTTTCTTTTCTTTCTAATGTAGTATGCTAGAAATTTACTCTCTGGAAGACTTGCACCACAAAAGTTGCAAACATGGGTGTAAGGGAAGGAAAGGGAGGTAGGGACAGAGGAAGGAAGAAAGAAGGGTAGCAAGAAAGCAGGGAAGAAAAGAAAGAAGAAAGAGAGGGAGGTACATAGGAAGGGAATGAGATAGAGAGGGTGGGAAGAAGGTAAGAAAGGAGGAAGTAAGGAACCAACTATGAGGACCAGCAGAAAATAACATAGTATGTTCAAGCACTACAAGGAGGAAACTGTCAGCCAAGAATCCTATATTCAGTGAAGATTTTCTTCAAGAAATACAGGTAAATGAAGAAATTCTCAAATAATGGAAAATCTGGGAAAGTTATTTTTTTTAACTAGCACACTCACCATCTAAGCATAGCTGAAAGAAGTCCTCTAAAGAACTCCTGAAATATTGGAAAGAAATAGGGTAAAAAATGGGTAAATACAATATATTCTTTTTCCTTGAATTTCCTAAATTATGTTTTATTTTTGAAGCAAAAATTATTTAATGGGTTTCTAAGTGTATGTATTGAAAACATGTATGAGAATTATAAATGTTAGCGGACAAAAAACATAGAAGTAAGGTTTGTAGATTTCACTTAAACTGATAAAATGGCAACACTGGTAGATAATAGTTATGCATACGTAATGTAATGTAGCAATGTGTAAAAATGCCATACAACAACTATTCAAAAACCCTACTATAAGTACAAACAAGAGGCAGAAACTGAGGAATCACAGTCAAGGCCAGCCATGTCATAAGCAGGATTCTACTTTGAAAATAATCAAAAGTAAAATAGGAACTGGCAGAGAGACTCAAGAATTAGAACACTTACTTAGCAAGGCTAGGGTTCAAACCCCACTACCACTGGGAAAAAATTATATTTCTGCATACTAGCAATGAACATTTACATTCTGATATGTTAAAAAATACAGTTTAATCTTAATAGAGACCCAGAAACACAACAAATCAAAGTAAGGTTGGACAAATGGGATTGCATGAAGTTGCAGAGCTTCTGCAGGGCAAAGGACATAGCTAGCAAGATCAATAGAAAGTCCACGGATTGCGAGAAGATCTTCATTAGCCATACAACGGACAAGGGTCTCATATCTAAAATATACTTGGAACTCAAAAAATTAAATCCCCCACAAATCCTCAATGAAACAACTGCCCAATAAATAAGTGGGCTAAAGACTTAAGGAGAAACTTCTCTGAAGAAGAAAAAAGGATGGCCATTAGACACATGAAGAAATGCTCAACCTCCCTAGCCATAAAAGAAATGCAAATCAAAACAACATTGAAATTCCACCTCACCCCAGTTAGAATGGCAAAAATCAAGAACTCTAACAACAACAGATGCTGGAGGGGATGTGGACAGAAGGGAACCTTACTGCGTCCTTGGTGGGAGTGTAAACTGGTTCAACCACTTTGGAAAATAGTATGGAGGTTCCTCAAAAGACTCCACATAGAGATCCCCTATGACCCAGCAATCCCACTTTTGGACATTTACCCAAATGTTTACGAACAAGACCACACTAAAGCTACCACCACAACTATGTTTATTGCAGCATTATTTACTATAGCTAAGATATGGAACCAACCCAGATGCCCCTCAGTAGAT
>NW_012267221.1:36382729-36442135 GCF_000151885.1 Dipodomys ordii | reverse complement strand
CCCTGCTTTCACTATATTTGATGTCAGTATAACATGTGGAGGAGATGGGGAAAAACCAGTTGTTTAAGGATACAGGTGGATTTGATGCAACAATGAGAAATACAAGTTGTCATGTCCAAAACGAGCTTTACAACGTCGGATGCGGGCGGGGATGGGAAGGGAGTGGGGGGGAGGGGGGAAGGAGAAGGATTGGGATGGGGGAGGGGGGAGGCTGGGAAGGGAAGGGAAGGGGAAACAAAGGAGGAGGCTACAATGCTTGTTAAGAAATGTACTCATTATCTTACCCATCTAATTGTAACCCCTCTGTACAGTATTTTCACAATAAAAAAATAAATAAAAATTTAAAAAAATACAGTTTAAAATGGTTAAAGAAAATCCAAATATTCAAATATTTAAGTATAAATTGAACTAAATTAATGATATGCTGAAAATTACAACATTATGATGAATGAAATCAAAGTTATAAATAAATGGAGAAACACTGTGTGCAGACTGAAAGATTAAACATAATAAATATTTTAGTTCTCCACACGTTGGTATATAAAATATGTCAAATTCTTATCAAAACCTTAGCATAAAAATTAGCAAGGCTGGGAAGATGGCTTGGTGGTAGAGTGCTTGCCTTGCGTGCATGAGGCCCTGGGTTCAATTCCTCAGCACCACACAAGCAGAAAAATCCAGGAGTGGCACTGTGGCTCAAGTGCTAGAGTGCAAGCCTTGAGCTGGAGAGCTGAGGGACAGCACCCAGGCCTAGAGTTCAGGCCCCACAACCGACAAAAAAAAATGCAGAGGAGATTTTTCTAAAATTTACATGAAATATAGAGATGCTAGACTACCTAAAATAATTTTGGGAAAACAAACTTAAGAGAAATCATTTTATCCAATTTCAAGACACTGTGTAGTTATAATCTAGATTTTGTAATACTGCCAGAAACCACACACACACACACACACACACACACACACACACGGTAGAGAACTGAAAAAATTGACCTTTGTATATAAACACAACTAATTTTTTTTTACTAAGGTGTAAAAACAATTTAACAGAGGAAAGATAATCTTTCCAACAAATGGTTCTACATAAGGTTGACACCAGCCATAGACAAAGTAACAAAGCAGTAAAGGAAGAGACAAAGCGAATGAGGGAGTGGGCGAAACTTCAAAAGGAAATGTACTCATTATCTGACTTATGTAACTGTAACCAATGCACGTTTTCAATAAACATGCAAAAATATTCAAAAAAGAGAGAGAGAGAAAAAGGGAGAAGGGACACAAGGGAAGGATAAGGGTAAGAATCAGTGGCAGGGGAGGGGAGGTCTGGGGAGGAAAGGGGAGGGGAAGGCAGTGTAGGGATATTAAAAATTAGGTCTAAGTTGTACATTCTAATATTAACTCAAAACTGGTCACAGACCAAAGATTAAAATGTAAAACTGTAAGTCTTTAGTACTACAACTTTTGCTAAATGACGGTATACTATACCCTGAATATTATTCAAGAATAAAAAGGAATGAATTTCAGATACATGTAATAAAATGGGTGACTGTTCAAAGAATTACAGAGTAAAAAACAGTGAATCCCAAAAGTTTACATACTGTTTGACTCCATTTGTATAGCATTCTTGTCATGACAAAATTAAAAAAATAAGGTAAGGGTACGTTATAGTTATATGAATATAATACATGAAGGACTCTTAAAGGGAGGAAATTAATATCACCATATTAATATCAATGTTCTGACTGGGATAATTTACTATTTTGTAGCATATAACTGTTGGATACTATTTATACTTTCATATAAACTTATATGTTCTCAAAATAAAAAGCTCACTCTTAAGGTCTTCAAAATTGTGAAACAAAAACAAAAGCCAAATTATTATATTTGCCTAGAAGAGCTTTGCACTGCAAACTACATAATAATAAGTTAATCATTTATTTTAAATTCTTCTTATATCAGTTAAGTAACTGATTTGATGGAGACACTGATAGAAAATAAATTGAATACAATAGCAAAGCTGGGTAACTATGGGATTGCTGATTAAATTTAACTAAACTATGTAAATGTTTTCACTTTAAAATATGAAAATATAAAAATGGTAGTTCATATTACTGCATGCAGAAAAGGTTCTATTCTATTCTTATGGTACTTCAGTTTGTATGTTTGCATTTGTTTGCATTTTGCCTCTTAGGAAATACCTTAAATGGACTTAAACTACTATATTAAATTTCCTTCAGGAATACCTCATGACATTGCTGATCCTAGTTAATCTTTTAAGCATTCTCATCAATGTCAAGGGAAACTACACTGAAATAACCATCTGTTAGAGACTGAAATCTTAAAGCCCTTTACGAAAACAATTAGCTAGTCACTTTCAGATTTTTAGGCTTTTTTTTTCTTTTTAGGAAGAGGATCAAATGCATACAAACATCATTTTTCTAGGTGTGATTATAGCTAGTTTATTTAATATACTTCTGAGTTTCAGTTTTTCTCATGTATAAAATGTAAGTCGTTTGAAAAAATGATTAAATAAGAATATAGAATCAGAATATAGTAAAAAAATACCTAATAGTCATTTAATAAAAAATAAATTTCAGTAGCTGGTATGTTAAAATGAAGGAATAAAATAACCATTTACTACAACTTCATCTTACTCTTTAAATTTCTCAAGGCAAAGAAAGGTAATTTTGAGGAAGAGAACCAATTGTGGAAATTATTTCCATAAAATAGAACAATTATTACAGCAAGATAAAAAAGAAGAGTTTGGAAATCATTTCTAGGGAAGACTGAATCACAATACCTGTGATATGTGGCAACTGCAGATGGTGCTGAAGCACACTGGTGCAATCGTTCGGAGATGAGAGATCCCAAACTGCAGCTCTTTTATCTTTTCAGCCATGTTTTAATTATGCTTTTTCCTTTTTTCAAGGCAACTTGCTGAGCTGATAGATAATCACACTGGGGTACACAAAGTTGACTGAAAGTAAGACCGTCACAACATCTACTTTAGGCACAATTTTGCCTCAGCATAATGTTTATATTAGATACTAACCTAGGCAAAATGCAAAGTTAGGGTGAAAATGCTTGGGCCTAAGTCTAGTCACAAAGTTAGGGGTGAAAATGCCTGGGCCTAAGTATAGGCTTGATTACCTCCTAGTGTAATTTGTTGGTCAATTTATTTCATGTCTCTGTGCTTGAAATGAGTCAATAAAGTACAATAAAAATGAGGTGCTCTACACAGTTTTCATATATTGGAAGTACAGCAAATGTTAGATATTAGTAGCTTTTGTTAAAACAATTGCTCCTTAAGCATATGTACAAACATGAAAAGTAACAAAGTAACATTTTAAATATCTTCTCTGACAAGGCAAAATCCTACCTGTGCAAACAAACTGCAAGGGATCTTTTGTAACTAAATAAGCTGCAGAATGTTATGTCTGAATACAAGTATTCTAAGAAAATGTGTGCTTTGGTTCATAAATATTTGATGAATGTCATAATCTCCTATTAACATATTGGTGGCACTTTTAAAGTATAAAATTAAACAAAGCCGTAATTTTTATTACTCATCTTAACATTCATGAAGAAGCCAAGAAACAAAACACTTAAAAATTGGCTAGCCTATTTATAGAAATATTTAATAAGAATTTTACATATACATAACTTATCTTCAGGAATCAACTTGTCATACATAAACTTCATTAAGAAACACTTAGAGATTAGACATGAGATCTTCACATATTAAAACATTTGAGCCAGAGAAGGAGAAATTAAGTAAGAAATTCTATAATTGTAAGTAACAGCTGCACAGTCAATATTTAATCACTATATTGTGAGACAGTTCAGTAGTGGAAGACAGGATTAACATATTGCTTTAAAACATTCCATTACTTTCTGCATCTGTTTACTGATAATAAAAGACACAGCTGTTCTAAGCGATACACACTAACAGGTGTAAAGTGCCAATTTGGCATTTTACATAAAAGTTACTCCTCACTTCCTTTTGGCATACTCTAAAATTACTGTCTAAGCCACAGCTTTCAACAACATAAATGTTCTTTTCCATAATAATTTGGATTACTATAGTCATTAAGGGAAAGATGCTTCTTTCTCCACTAATTCCAGAATTTTAAAAACAAACAATACACATCCTGAACTAATTATAATTACTCCAGATGTTTTCCATAAAAATGGTCACATATTTGAAAAGGGTTTCTTTAGCAACTGTTCTATATCAAATTTACTGCAAAGGGCACCAAAATTATGAAGCAACACTGTATCAGATTCACTATGTTTAAGCCATAAATGATGATGAAGTTTTAGCTTACAATTTATTTTGACAAGTACTTTGGTTAATCTGTTCCTAT
The DNA here is from genome assembly GCF_000151885.1 of Dipodomys ordii. NCBI lineage: Eukaryota > Metazoa > Chordata > Mammalia > Rodentia > Heteromyidae > Dipodomys > Dipodomys ordii. Next base: position 36,437,771 of record NW_012267221.1, on the reverse strand, counting down.
TTGTATTTACAGCCAGAGGGCCATGAGAAAATTCATTACCTTTATTAAATATTCTCAATAATCACTTCCTTAAAGCTTAAAGAGTAACATGTAATTTATATAGATTTGGCCTTCTGTATTTTTCTTCTTTTTCACGTATATAATATTAAAATAAACCTCCTGGGCAAAAGAACATACTCAATTCTAATAATTTAGCAAACATGTTTTTGGTTTATAATTTATAGCAGTGACATAATAATGTCAAAACAATGTCAATGAAAATAATAAGGAATTAATGATAAGATAGAAGATTGAAAATATTTCACCTTGAAGTGGAATTTGCTCATCTATTAGAAAGATTAAGATTATGTCATTTGCAAGGAAATGGATGGTTCTAGAACAAATAATGCTAAGTGAGGTAAGCCAAGCTCAGAGAGACAAATGGCACACGTTTTCTCTCATGTGTAAAAGCTAGATCTAAAATATAACTGGCCATGATAAGCTATACAGAACTCTAAGCTTTTACATATAGTCAGACTAAAGAAGGATACCCTTAGGGGAGGAACACAACAGTGTAACTTCTCTGAATTGTTAAAATGATACTTACTGAAACAAACTCCAGGAAATGGAAATATTTTAGTTGTTGTTGTTGGTATTGGTGGTGGTGATATTTGGTTTTGCTTTGAGTTTTTTTTCTTCTGGGGGGCAATAAGGAGAGAAGCAGAAAGGGAGAGAGGAAGGGTGAACAAATGCAATTATGCTATTAGTATACATTATGAGGAAAATTACCTATGTAGCTTATGGGCAGGAATGGAAGGGGTAAATTAAGGTTAAGTAAAGGAAGGGGTGACATTGTCCAAAAAAAGAAATGCACTCATCACCTGACTTAGGAGCTGGTAGCCCCTCTGTACAACACCTTAATAACGATAAAAATTATTTTTAAAGAAGAAATTTACTTTGGAAACTATATTTTAACATTTAAAACTGGAAAAGTTAGGGGTGAATCAATATTAAGAATCTAAAATGTTCCACTCACTTTATTTTTCTAAAATAAAAAAATCTACATTGTTAGCTTTAGAAAAGGAGGTCAATATGGACATTTAAAGAATTCTTTGGGAGGAGAAAAAATTCTGTATAGCTTTTGCTTATTCAATATTACACAAAGCATTCGTATTTTTAATGAGTTTTTTGTGAAAATACTGTACAAAGGGGTTACAGTTACATGAGCAAGGTAATGAGTACATTTCTTACCAAGCATTGTTGCCTCCTCCTTTGTTTTTCCCCTACCATCCTTTCCCTCCCACCTCCTCAACTACACTCCCTCCCACACATCCCCACCCCCATCTAAATTGTAAAGTTCATTTTTCGACATAGTGTCTTGTACATCTCATTGTTGCAATGTGTCAACTTGTATGCCTATTTAAACAATTTGTTTTTTCTCTTCCCCTCCCCAAATTATCAGCGTTTTCTCCTCTTTAGTTTAGATACAAATAATCTTAAATTCCAATAAACACAATAAACACTGAATAATAGGGGCTGGGAACATGGCTAATGGTAGAGTGCTCCCATAGCATGCACAAAGCCCCAGGTTTGATTCCTTAGTTCCACATAAACAGAAAAAGCCAGAAATGGAGCCATAGTCTAAGTGGTAGAACGCTAGCCTTGAGCAAAGGAAGCTCAGGGCCAGTGCCCGGGTCCTGAATTTAAGACTCAAGACTGGTACTTTAGATTATGTTTCTGGTACTTTAGATTATGATCAATGAAAATTTATTACTTTGTTGCTTAAGGAAGGTTTCCTTAGGGCATGGGAATATTGAACCCAAGGTCTTATGTATGCTATGTATACATAGCTACACACTCAGCCCTTAATGTTTACATTTTATATGACAGAAACAGCAATTTTTTTACATTAAAAATAAAAACATCATTTTTGTTGTGGTTTAATTGTTTAAAATGTAATAAAGATAATACATGTTTACCTTTGAAATATGACATAAATTATGCGATTGTCTGATTCATAAATTAACTAAACATGTATAATAGTATAAAATTATACAAAAAACTGAGTTTGAGAGACTTCATAAGTCCTTTGGCCTTTATGAACTTAATTATCATATGTAAAGATTTATACAACCTCCTTAATTTTTATCTTACTCAATTATAACTACAAAAGAAAATGTTCCTCAAGATAAAAATGTATTGTTTATAATAAGGAATACGCTGTAATATGTCAATTTATACAAAGTATAGTGTATATTTCAAAATATTTTAAAGAATGTTTTCCAGGTAAGATTATATTTTCCAATTGATGCCACACTATAGATATTATATTAATTACATATTTGTATTTTAATATGTTCATAAGGAATACCATCAGATGTGTATTATTTTAAAAAACAGTTAAGGTATATATAAAAGAAAAAATTGGAGTTAAAAGAATAAAGGGGCTTCTTTAGAACACTAAAATCTTTAAGCAGTACTTGTTAAAGCAATTAGTCACTAAATTAATTCAGGGAAATTAAAGCAATATGATAACCAAGAAAGCAAAAGAACTACCAGTTCTTTCAAGACAGACTAAAATTTTAATTTAAAGTATTTAAACTTTTAGTTTAAAAATGGCCATCTCTAATAACCAAAAGTTTCTGGATTAATTGTATATGTAGTCAGTTTTCTATATTAAACTAATGACTAATTTTCTACTACACACAAATATGCCAGAATTGTTAGATATTGAAATAGTATTTTTACACTGCATACCTACTCACCTACTAATCAAATATAGACCTGTAACTGTGGCTTAAACATTTTAGAAAGGTAAAAGATTAACAAATTTTCTAAATCTGATTCAAAATATAATCATCTTGATTCATGTATTTCTTTAATCTTGGTTGATATATTTCTTCCAAAATATTAACAAAAGCATCATCATCATCACCATCATATTTTCAGATAAGATTTAATTAAATGTTATGATATGAGCAGTAAAGCATAGCTTTTCTGTCCTATAAAATTTGAACAATCCCAAGGTATTATTTGTAATTCTTACAACAAAGATGCAGTTAATCATTCTGCAAAGTCTGATGATATAAGACATTCCTTTTCTCTAAACTTTTTATGACTTTTTTTTTCAGATAGGCAGAACTGATCAGGTATATTCCAAAGATTAAATAACTTTTTGCATCAGTAAACTTGTAGTATAATAATACTTAAGAAACCCCCTTTAAACCGTTTACTTTTTCTTTAAAGCAAACAATGTTTTAAAAATATTGAGGTAAAACTTATGACAAGTAATGTCCAATCACTAATGCAAACAGTAAAAAGAGTCTATATACTGTTATAAAGTTACCTCTCTATACCACATATTGTTTTACATTCTAAAATTGTCTTGTGTTCATTGAGAAATTAAGTAAGTGCTCTTTTATTGCTATCACATTGGAAATTTACTTTTATTGCAACTAATAATAGAAATAAAAAATATAAATCTTATAATTAGGGAAGGAGGGACAGAGCAGGGGAGGAGAGGAAAGTAAGGAGGAGAGTCAGAAAGACACAGAGAGAATAGACCTTTTATCTATATAAAAAAAATAGATCTGTTCAAATACAAGTCCTTAAGATAGCATTGGAAACATACAACTCCCTGGTGTCAGAAATGAATAGACACAAGTGATATAAGATATTCCTCAAGGCTTTCGACTTCTGTACTGAAGGATGGTCTGCCAGATCTAGGCAAGCAAACAGAGTGGTTTGCTTCATTTTTATCCTAACCCAAGGGTGACATTGCTTCTCCTTATTGCTAAGGAATCAGACTCACATTTTTTTTTACTATTGGTTATCGGGGTGATGAGGTAATACAAGGAAGTTAAAAAGCACTCTGTAAGTGAAAGGTTCCCTCTGGGAGGTGGTTTGTCCTTTTGGAGGTTAGGGCACATATTCTTCTCATCATGGCTAGTTGGGAACAAGGCTGGGAACAGTTAGAGTTGGAAGAGGTTGATAAAGTCAGTGGAAAATTCCCACCCACAAAAGGGAGGTCTATTCTTTAACTCCAAAACAACACAGTTGATACTTACAACTGAAGCCAAGAAACAAATAATTCCAGAAAATATCAGTAAAAAGAAATATCAGTATACAATGGCAACTGGTTACAAGATGGAGACATTTTAGTTTGACAGAAAAGATTGCTTCTTCTCGCAGTAGTATAATTGATTAGGAAAGTATAATTCAGCATTGAAAATGTCTATATTTATTCAGGTCAGCCCAACTAGGCCTGCTCTCAGCAAAGTATTCAGGTAAATGCAACATTTTTGTCTGTGAATCAAGACTTTTGTGTTATTATGAACTCAAACAAATTAAAACACAACAAAGAAATACTTAATTACTAAGCTAGTTTTAAAAACATGCTTTGTGTTCTCGGGGATTTTAAAAATAAAAAGCAGATGTTATAAAGTTGTATTTGAATACTAATTTAGTTAGCTTTTCTTTGTATATAGTACTGTGGATTAAAACCAAGGCACTCTACCACTTCAGCCACCCCACAGTCCTTTTGTTTATATATATATATATATATATATATATATATATTTTGGGTCCAGTCATGGGGCCTGAACTCTGGGCCTGGGTGCTGTCCCTCAACTCTTCAGCTCAAGGCTAGCACTCTACCACTTGAGCCACAGTGCCACTTCTGGCTTTTTTTTTCTGCTTATGTGGTGCTGAGGAATCGAACCCAGGGCCTCATGCATACAAGGCAAGCGCTCTACCACTGAGCCACCTTCCCAGCCCTATATTTTTTTCTTTTAAGAAAGGGTATTAATAACTTTACCAAGCTGTCATTGAACTGATCCGCCCACATCCACTTTTTCAACAGGGATTATTGGTATGCACTACCATGCTCAATTTTATTTAGCAATTTTTAATGCACAGGTAACTATCTACTTCATCAATTTAAAGTAATAAATCATGGAAATAACAAAATTTGGGTAATAAAGCTAGGTTGAGAGCATGTCCAATTATATTTTATATTCAGAAATGTAACCCATGTATATAAAACCAAACCAAACATAGATAGTTGACCTATTAAGAAAACAATTTTGGAGGATTATATATTTTATTGTGCTTAGTATATATTAATATGATACTTTTAAAAGAAATAATCCTTATGTTAACAGAAATTTTTATACTTGAAGAAGATACTCGACACAATTCTATTAAGGAACTAGCGGCTTAAGCTCTCAGGAGGCAGAGAGCCGGATCTCGATTCAAAGTCAGCTCAGGCAGACAAATCCAAGAGACTCTTAGCTTCAATTAACTAGCAAAATGCGGGAAGTGAAGGCACGGCTCAGCTGGAAGAGTGCCAGCCTTGAGTGAAAAAGTCAAGCAAGAACAGAAGGCCCTGAATTCAAGCTACTTATACACACCCATACAAACACACACACACACAGATAAAGCGGAACTGTAAATTTATTATCTTTATTAAAAACAGAAGCTGTTCATCACAGAGCTTGAAATATATAGAAAAGAAAATTTTTTTTCCAAATTTTTTATTGTGGTTAAGTGGTTACATAATTTCCTAAATTTCACAGTATTGTGGGATAGTGATGCTTAGTTAAAGCCACAAACACATTCTAACTTTCATGGGGCAAATTGTCTATCATGGTTTATAACATTTATGAGTTCTGTGAGCTTTGCAATCCAGTTATTTCTTCCACATTGAGTGATATGTACATTTCTTTTGTTTTGCATAGCATCAGCTGTTCCCTCTTTCCCACTTGTTCCCTCCCTCCCATCGCTGCCATTGTGTTGCTTAGTTCATTTTGGTCAATGTCCAGTGTAGCTGATGGGTCCCGCTGGTGTGTTTTTCTGATTCCCTCTAGTTCTGTGTTGTCCTCCTGGAGAAAAGATAATTATTAAAAAATCAAATAAAAACTTTGATTTTTCATTTTAAAAATACTGTACAGAGGGGTTACAGTAACATGAGTAAGGTAATAAGTACATTTCCTATCAAGCATTGTTACCCCCTCCTTTGTTTATCCCCTACAATCCCTTCCCTCCCCGCCTACCCTATTCCTCCCCTCCCCCCAAAGTTGCAAAGTTCTTTTTCAACATACATCTCATTGTTAGAATGGGTCAACCGGAATCCTTATTTCAGCATTTTGTTATTTCCCTTCTCCTCTCCAAATTAGAAAAATGTACAAGATGCAGGGCACCAACAAAAACACAGTGGAAAAAGCGATTATACCATGGGGGAAGAACATACAAAAGAAAAAAAAATCACATAGTACATTTTAAATATGTTACAAACAATAGCAAAAAAGAAAAAGAAAAAAAGTTGTGTCCCTATCTAGGATTCATGTCACTTATCATCTTGTATGGTCATATGTACATAGCTTTTGACCTTTTCTGTTTGTCCTAGACTTATACTAGCTATTGCAAATAAGGGGAACTATGTAGTTTTGGGCCTGGCTTACTTAATATTTTTTTCCAAGTCTTTCTATTTCCTAACAAATTGGGCAATGTCATTGTTTCTGATGGAGGCATAGAATTCCATTGAGTGTGTGTGTTTACACACACACACACACACACACACACACACACATCACATTTTCTTGATCCATTCATCTACTGAGGGGCATCTGGGTTGGTTCCATATCTTAGCTATCGTAAATAATACTGCGATAAACATAGTTGTGCTGGTAACTTTGATATGACCTTGTTTGTGATCCTTTGGGTAAATGCCCCAAAGTGGGATTGCTGGGTCATAGGGGAACTCTATGTGGAGTCTTTTAAGGAACCCCCACACTGCTTTCCAGAGTGGTTGAACAAGTTTACACTCCCACCAACAATGCAGTAGGTTTCCCTTTTGGCCACATCCCCTCCAGCATCTGTTGCTATTAGATTTCTTGATTATAGCAATTCTAGCTGGGGTGAGGTGGAATCTCAGCATTGTCTTGATTTGCATTTCATTTATGGCTCGAGAGGTTGAGCATTTCTTCATGTGTGTATTGGCCATTCTTATTTCCTCTTCAGAGAAGTCCCTCTTTAAGTCTTTAGCCCATTTGTTAATCGGGCAGTTGTTTCTTTGAGGATTTGTTGTTGGAGGATTTAGTTTTTTGAGTTGTAAGTATATTTTAGATATGAGACCTTTTCCATTGTATGGCTAGTGAAGATCTTCTCCCAATCCGTGGGCTTTGTATTGATCTTGCTAGCTATTTCCTTGCTATGCAGAAACTCTGCAGTTCTATGAAATCCCATTTGTCCAACCTTTCTTTGATTTGTTGTGTTTCTGGGTCTTTATTAAGAAAATTTTGACCTGTGCCAAGGTGTCATGGAGTTTCTCCTATTCAGTCCTGTAATGTTTTCAGGGTGTCTGCTTTGACTCCAAGGTCTTTGATCCATTTGGAGTTGATTCTGGTGCAGGGTGATATATAAGGCTCTAGCTTTAGTTGTCTACAGGTGTTTAACAAATTTTGCCAGCGCCATTTACTGAAGAGGCTGTCTTCCATTCTATTTTTTTTTTTAGCTCCCTGATCAAAGATTAGGTGGCTATAGGTCTGTGGGTTCATTTCTGGGTCTTCTGTTCTATCCCATTGGTCCTCAGGTCTTCATTGGTAAAAAGCAAAATGATAAATGTATCACTGATAACCAGAAGAAGATAAAGAGAAAAGAGTTAAAGTATGTCATTATAAAAAAATAACAAATCAAAAAAGGAAGACAGCAAAGAGAAAGGAACAAAAAATCTTCAAAACACCCAGGAAACAAGACGGAATAAATAAGTCTTTACCTCTACTAATATAATTTACTCCAGTGCAAATGGGTTAAATTCTCCCCTCCCCCACCAAAAAAAGTGAACAACTAGGCATCAGTGGCTCACACCTGTACTCCTAGTTACTTAAGAGGCTGAGATCTGAGGATTGCAGTTCAAAGCCATCCCAGGCAGGAAAGTCCATGAGATTCTTGTCTCCAATTAACTATCAAAAAGTCAAAAATGATGCTGAGCCTCAAAGTGGTAGAGAAGTAACCTTGAGCACAAAAGCTTACGGACAGTACCCAATCCCTGAATTCAAGCCTCAGGATTGGCACAAACCTGTTGCTACTGCTTCTGCTGCTACTACTAGTACTACTACTACTACTATTCCTAACAACAACAAACAGCAGCAGCAACAATGATGTAACTATCTATACAAAAACAAAAACAAAAAACATCCAAATTCAACAATATGTTGTCTACAAGACACTTACCTTAGCTTTGAGGACATAAATTGTATGTGATAGTAACCAAAAGAAAGCAAGGATGGTTATTCTTGCATCAGCCAAATTAGACAATAAGCCACAAATTGTGAAAAGATTAGTCAGTTCATTGTGTAATGGTAAAGAGGTTAATTCACCAAGTGAATATACTTGTAAACATGTGTGAATCCATCATTTGCACAATTAAATATCCAAAAACATCAATAGATTTGAAAATAGACATACAATAAAGTAGAAGGCTTTGGTACCCCACTTTAAACAATGAAAAGATTCTACAGACATTTTAAGGAAGTAAACATTGAATTGAAACTGTACTCTAAATCTATGGGACAGAGACCAAATGGACCTATGCAGAACAATTATGTCATAGCAACAGAATACACATTCTTCACAAATGCACATAGAACTTACTTTAGAATAGATCATATTTTAGGATACAATATTAGTGTTATAAAATCTATAATTTTAAATTTATGTAGCTATTATATAATGTAAACAATTTTTCTAGGTCATCCATTTTCCTGCAAATGATATATTATTCTAATCAATGAGTAAAATTCTGCTAGTTTTGAGCAAGAAGACTCAGGTAGAGTGCCTAGGCCCTGAGTTCAATCCTTAGGACCTGCACCCAAAAAATAAAGTAACAGCGGAGAATGAGGAAAAAAGTGTAGCTCAATGGTAGGGTCCTTACCCGGTTATGTGTACAACCCTCATTTTGATCCTTACAAATAAAATAAAACTACATTCAATTCCACTGTGGCTAGGGAGGCCTTATTAGCCCTAAATTTAAGAAAATACATTTTTATGTATAATAAAATATTATGTTTATGGTATATAATAGCTATATAAATTTAAATTTATTAGTTTTATACATTCTTATATATACTTAATTATATAATAATTATAATTCTATAGATATTATATAAACATTATTTTATATGTTGAATATAAGTATTATATTATACCATAATATTCATACATATATATGAATAATAAAGACACCAAGTTCTGTTGACTCTATCTCTGTAAGTCTTTTTTCTTTCAACTTGTGGATCAATAACCTTAACCCATGCATTAGAGTACTAAGTACTAAGCTGAAAAGCTTTCTATCTGGACTTCAGTTTTTTCATCAAAGAAATGTTATTCTTGGCTGCCTTCCTGAAGCCCAGTTCTACTTTCTCTATTCTCTGGTTACTTATATATTGAAAAATCAGCTCTAACTTCTAAGTAAAAACAAAGCAGAAACTTTTTCACACTTCACTGCCCATTTTAAAGTTTTGTTGTTGTTTTCCAGAAAATTTCTCACGCTCTGTGGATGGTTTTGCTTTTGTTTTTCTTTAATGATGAAAATTGAACCTAAAGCCTAGCACATACTGAACAAGCACTCTAATACTGAGCAACACCCCAGGTCCTGCCCTTGTTTTGAGTGCTTTGTATTCATTCTGATCTTCTGGGCACTTTTATTTCTCACATTTGGCATTAGATTGAAAATTATTTCTGTTTCTTTTTCTCTTAAACAGACTAAAATCTTCTTGAGGGCAGATATATTTTATTTAATTTTCAATCCGTGTCTCAATTCTGTGCTGCTATAAGTTTTTAAATGACACTGAAATGATTATGAAAGAAATAATTCTCAAGGGATGTCTTAAGAAACTATCATTTCTGCCATGCAATTGTGACTCATGCTTGTAAACCTAGCTACTTAGGAGGTGGAGAGCTGAGCATCGCGGTTCATAGCCAACCCGGGCAGAAAAGTCCCTGAGACTCTTACCTCCAATTAACCATCAGAAAACCACAAGTCGCACTGTGGCTCAAAGGAGTAGAGTGTCAGCCTTGAGCAAAAAGACTCAGGGATACTGCCCTTGCATTGAGTTCAATCCCCACAACTTTCAAAAAGAAGAAGAAAGAAACTATCATCTCTTAGACATTAATTATCCTTTATCAGAATCTAGACAATCATGAGTCTTTTAAAAAGGATTGTACTTAGTAGAGATATTAATGACTCTTATTTCTATTTTGAGCACATAGGTAAAAAAGAAAAATGAGAAATTCTAGTTATTGTATGGTAGATCTATAAATCAAATCAATAAGACTCAAATGTACTATTGTTTTCAATCCAATCTCATAAACATAATTCAAATATAATTATCCACACACCAGTGCTTCATGCCTGTAGTCTTAGCTACTCAGGAAGATAAAACCTTGGAACTGTGATTCAAAGCCAGCCCAGGCAGAAAAGTCTAAGAGATCCCATCTCCAATTAAGCAGCAAAGTCCAGATTGAAGGTGTGACTCAAGTAGTAGAGTACCAGAGGTGAACATACAAGCCAAGTGAGTATGAGGGAGGCTGAGTCAGAGCCATAGTATCAACACAGAAAACAATATAATTACTTTAAGTTAATAATTTTATAAATCTATAAAATTATTTTATAAGTTAAAATTTTACATACTTCATAAGTTTATAAATTATATATAATTATTTATAAAAAGTCATGTTTCATGAGTAATTTGTATTATAAAAACAAATCCATAATTTGCAACACCATACCTATCATTTTCTGGAAGATTAAAGACATTTCAGTAATAAAACTCCTTACTTTAGCTTTATGTAAGTGTTCTGTCCACCTATCCCCGTATAACAAACCATTCCAAAACTTATAGTTTAACAATTCCTCTTTCACAGTTCAGTGGGTTGAAAATTTCAGCTGGGCAGGTTTTCCTTGGGCAATCTTCTACGGTTGCAATCAGATAGTAGTAGATTGTGGAATGATCTGAAGGTGTCTTTACTCAAGGTCTGGCACTTGAACTGGGATAGCTAGAACCAGAAACTAGCCAAGCACCTGTCTTCACACATTTTTTTTTAAACCAGGCTAGATTATACTTTCTCATACAATGAAGATTCCTGAGCAACAATTGATGATAGAGGGAAAGCTACAAGGTGTCACTAGTTTCATTATGATTTAATGAGTAGTCACATAGTATCCAAAGATTCAAAGGAGGACAGGAACAGATCCTACCCTCTTGAAGAAAATGGCTTGTGTTTACAAAATAATAATTGACAGAGTTAACTGCCTTTGTAACATCTATTTTTTTGGAGAATATATAAATCCAACTTAATGAAGAGTGATATCACATAAACCTGACTTCCCACAGAAAATGGAGAGCCTGAACAGATTCACAAATCTATTTGATGTATTTTATTTCAAGAACCAAGTATTCAGCCAAGGGATTATGTGCACTCTTGTTGACACAAGTGTTATAGCTTCATTTGGGAACTTGTGGGAATGCAGAATATCAGACTCTATCCCAGACTTATTGAATGAGAACATGCCTAGATACTCATATGGACATTAAAGTTGGAGAGGAACTTAGGCTATAAACTGCTGTATACAAAATACTTTGAAAACTGTAGAAACAGAAATGATATACTCCTTTTTTTCAAGTTTGGAGGCAGAGGGATATTAAATTTTTTTTAAGCCAGTATTGACTTGAACTCCAGGCCTGGGCACTGTCCCTTGGCTTTTTTGCCCAAATGTGGCAATCTGCCACTCGAGCCACACCTCCAGTTCTACCTTTTATGTGGTTAATTGGAGATAAGAGTCTTACAGATTTTCCTCTCCCAGCTGGCTTCAAACCAAGATTTCAGATATCAGCTTCCTACATAATTCAGAATATGGATGTGGGCCATGAACGCCCAACTCTTCACCCTGTTTTTGATGATAAAAGTCAGGAGAGAACATTCAATATGAGATTGCAATAAAATCTCTGATGATTTAAAATTACATGTGTAGGTTAGATCTTGTGGCACATTCTCAAAATTCCAGCATTTGGGATGGTGAGGCAGGAAGATCATAGGGTTCAAGGCCAGTTTGCTCTCTGTTGTGTAATGAGAAAAAGAGAAAGAAAGTGGTGATGGGGACATTCAGAGAGAAGACAAGGAGTGTGGAAGGAAGAGGAAGAAGGAGAAGAAAGGAGGGGGAGGAATGAAGAAGAAGGGAAATAAAAGCTGGGAAGGTGCCTCAGTGGTACAGCGTTTGCCTTGCATGCCTGAGGCCCTGGGTTCGATTCCTCAGCACCACATAAGCAAAAAAAGAGAAAAAAGATGTAAGTGGTGCTGTGGCTCAAGTGGTAGAGCGCTAGCCTTGAGCTGAAGAGCTGAGGGACAGTGCCCAGGCCCAGAGTTCAGGCCCCACGACTGGACCCCCCCGCAAAAGAAGGGAAATAAAGACGAAAAGCTGCGCATATGGAAGGACAGCTTTTCTTCTGGAATAAAAGATCATCACTAGCTGTGTGGGAAAATGTTTATTATATATTATATTTATGTAAATGGCCAAGAAAATTAAGTAAAATAACTTCAAATTAGGTAATAAGTACCTTGATATATACTTAATGATTTCCATGGTAAAAAGTCACTCCTGATGTACTTATGACAGTACAGCATCATGGTTTTTCAAGTACCATTATCTCAAGATAAAATGAGAACAAATTTAAAACAAAAATGTTCATTAAAGAAAAATTAGTTTTTTTAAAGAATATATTCATTTGTGAAAATGTTTCTTCCAAAAATATGTTCAATTCAGTTATAATTTTTGTTAGTTTCATTTTGTCATTCATTTCTGTTACATGTTAACATATAATTAAAATGCCTATAGGAACATTCTTAAAAATACAAAAAAAATTAAAGATTATTTAAATTGCCAGTAATTGCTTTGTCTCATTAAGATCTAGGTTTGTCAGTAAAACTATTACATTAAGTAAACACTAAAAACTAAATTTGCTTCCTCCAAGGCCCCTGATTTTGAAAATGCATGTTGTTTGGCTCTTTTGTTCAGAACTCAGTTGAAAACCTAGCCTCCATTCTAATAACCACTATCACCACAAATTCACTCTTTTCTACTTTTATTGTAGGCTCATTCCATAGGATCTAATCTGAAAACCCTGAAAAGTGATGAAGGCTTCAACAGCTAGTTTCAAGCTTTGTTTCTTTTGGTTTGGATCACTCAAACCATCAATTTTTGTCACCTGATGATTTAAGTCTCCACATATTTTGAACTTTACTTTTATTGTGGAATTCTAAAATCCCTTAAAGACCTATGAGGTCCTTTTTGATCAAGGTATTATCATTGGAATCTAATCTCCATTTACTCTATTCCTGGCACTCAGAATGCATTAGTACCAGCCATTCCTTCTACTCAAAACCCATTTTAAAACATTCTTCTGTAATCATCTCCACTGGTTTCTTCCATAGGTTTCCTCCCCACCCCCAATAATCCAAATGGGTCTCCCTCTCTGTGTCTACAGTACACACTACATAACCATTTCATAACATTTACATTGCAATCATTTTGGTCCCTAAAGAGGCAAGTAGTGTTTCCATTTAACTGTAATTCTCAATAAACACCACTGCATAAAGAAATATATAACTTAAGAGATGGGGAAAGCTCTAGTGATTTTAAATACTGTTTGAGAAATCCGTAACTCCTGACCCCAACTAATTTAATTCATGAAAGTGATCTAGTGTGGAGTGATTTAAATATGGGTAATATTAAGGTAGGCTTAGTTAGAGGGTGTTGGAAATCCTTTTGATGAAAGAGAATTATATAAAATTACATAATATAATAAAAATATAGAAATGATTGTGTACTTGAAGCTCAGGTTCAGCATCTTAACTTCTAAGATGAAGAAATAGGCATCTATCTAGAAACCTAATCAGGGTAAAGACTAAATCCTACTTTCATTATTACTAAGATGGTGACTTTAGTTAAGTCAATAAGAATAATATCAGCAAAAGAAATTAATTGGGATTGTTAGAAGAAAATTGAGATATACAGAGGGAACTTTCATCTAAAGAATGGTTCTTTTGGTGTTAGTTCCACCTTTGGTTCTATCCCAGACCCACAAAATAAGGAACTTTGGGCACAGTGCCTAGCAATCTTTTTAAAAAGTTCCAGGGAATTCTGATGCAACCTCAATTTTGATAACTACTAAGATAGGATTTTAAGAGAAAAAAATGTATTACACTTACATGTAGTCTCTAAGGAAGAATAAAAATTGTGATCCAAAATCCACTAAATAGAAGAAACAAACTCAAAGCAGCAATGATGACAATCCATTGGCATGTTGCTAGCATTGGTGAAAACATTAAAGTAGGCTTTGAAGTTTAAAAAATTTGGTAAAATTATCTAATTTTTTCAGACAGTTTTCATTTGGTTTTGCCATTTTGTTTAATGACACTATCAACTTTTGAAAGGAAAATGTGTTTACTCCAGTAAATCATCTAGACTTCTAGTTTCTTTAAAACTGTTGTTAGTCACTATGTATCTATGAACACTGGTTTATGTAAAATGGACCAAGTCTAAGAATAAGTCTAGTTCATGTTAAGTATTTTGATCAGTACTGGCAGTTTAATTTTCCTGTCAACTCTGGTTGTATTTGTGATAAATTACCTTATTTTGAAAGTGTAGACCCTAATCTAAACTTATATAATGGCTCTTCCCTGCCCTTCCATTTTATGAAACTGAAGGAATTCTGCAAAGATATAATGAAAATTAAAGAGACCAGTCAGTATTTAGAGAGGGAAATAACATTTTTATTTAAGAAACATAGGCTGTGATGGGAAGGATTTCAAATTCTGCAAGTTGAGTCCCAACAACTGAATAAAATGAAAACAAAAATAAGTCCATCTAAACTCAGACCTAACATTTTTTAGCAGGTTAAATATCTAAAACCTCAGACATGGCTTAGTTACTATCCTGACAAAACATTAGTCCAATAGGAGTCTACAGGCCTCATCTCTCCTGTGCTTCGGCAACATCACTGTCTTCACTGTGGATGTTGCCCAGGATAAGATTCCATTATGAGGATTTCAATACCCTTGGCTACCTCCATCCTCAGGGCTAGGGCTTGACTGTCATCATTTACTCTAGTCATTTATCGTATGTGTTGGGACTGCTGCCAGCTTTTGGGGAAGGGGAGGAGAGAGAATGGGGGGAGATAGAGGAGAGAGAATGGGGCAGTTGTAGGTTATGTCAACATGAAGGCCAGCTTGGACCTATGTGGGCTCAAAAAGCCTTCACTTCAACTAGGCCCCTGTTCCAGAAAAAGTGGCCAAATTCACTTGCTTGAGCAGTTTCAGAGTCCCACCAGAAAGCCAGTATAGCCCGAAGGTGATTTGAACAAGCCTTTATTAAAAAGTAGTGTCAAGGAGTATTATATATTCACCTCCCCAGTCCCCAAATACTTTTATTCAGTGCATCCAAATGATTCTTTAGGTCCTACGTCTCATGCTAGGCAGTAGCATAAGAACACTATAAATGCTTAATGTATCTAACTAATAAGTAACAAACTGTTATCATTACTATCAAACTGATTTGGTAGATTTCAGGACTAGATAGAAAAATATGGGCTTTTCCATTTAAGAGACTCTCAAAGAACAAATACTGACTTTTAATAGTTAAATAGACCTCATTTTGATTACAGTTGGTGCAAATATGTAATACAACTTTTCTTACTCTCTTCTTGATGAGCTGTTGTTTTCTCCATTTAACCAGTTGAAAAGGATTACTTCAAGAAAGGTGTCCCATATTTATAGATAGTCATAGAAGAAAAAAGAAAATGCAAAATTTGGTTCATGGGAAATAGAAACTCTGGCAAAAGAAAAGGCTGGGCAAAGGAAGAATTCTGAGTATTACAATTTGTACCTTGTTTGGAGACATTGGGTCCACTATAATGCATCTTACACAACAAATGCATGGTGATGTCTTTTTCTGAAAGGATGCATGTAAAAAAAAGTGATGTTACCCCTAATTTTGTTAAAACTTTGTCTTTCCATGTTCCCAATAAAATTCTGACCTCAAAGACCAAACAATGTAAGAAAGATCAACATCTAAACTATTACTCCCAAGATGGTAGGATTTTAGAAGTTATATTCATTCTTTTCTCAATTTCACCTTACTATTTTCTCCCACTTCCTGTCTCTTTATCTTATTTTAGACAAGATAGACAAGTTCTATTAAGTTCACCAGTTGAGACTGTGTGATGGGAAAGTTCTGAGAACCATCCAAGACAACTACCAAAAGTGCATACTGTTTGTGAGGATAAAATATAAATAGTATATATTGATTTATTGTATTTTTTACAACTTTTGGAGCATTTGCAACATACAAATAAGCCACAGAATAATTATACAAATAAGCCATATACAGACAAATAGGCCAGAGAATAATAATACAAATAAGCCATGATCATTTAACACATGATAATAAAAATGGTATAAAAACTGACTTATTCTTTCATGTTCTCATTGGTTTAAACATATTCTTAAACATATTTAATTAAGAAGTTTCTGGAAGGTATGTTAAATGATGAAAAAATGGACGACCATGAACACACCCTTTAATTTCATTTGCAAACTGATGCTTCATTCTATAGATTGTATTTTTGATGTCCTCTTTTGGTAAGTACATAGGTAGTTGTCTAGATAGACGTACTGCTTCTCCCTGTCAAAGAAAAGTAATACATTTTATCATAATATCCCCAAAGCAAGAAACATAACAACCTAGGAAGAAGTAAGAAAACTGATTACTTATATATTGTTCACTCAATGAAAATGAAGCACCCATTTATTTTTTTTGGTGATATAAAATTAACTTGAAAACAAGATGCTTGCTCCTATGAAAATTGTATTCTAGTGGAAAGGAACAGAAAACATGATAAGAAAAAAAATTATAGTGATTAAATTAGGCAACTTCATAAAGTAATTTGTGGTTCGCAAAGCTTACATTAAGATACAGCATTTTAAAGCTATTTAAATTTACTGTTGTGCAAAGACCATGGACAAAATAAAAGCATTTCAGGCTGAGAGAAAAGAGTTCTGAATGAGTATAGAAGAATTACTAAAGGGAAGAAATGAGCAAGATGAGGAGTAAGGAAGGGGGCACATTACCCTCTAGGACAGTGAACTACTGTCCTCACTTCTAATTTTCAGTGGATGTTGTTTAGAAAAGTATTTACTCAATAGTTTATATCTTTCCCTTTGTCTCCCTTCTGCTATTAAAGAGATTAAGGCTTAGAAGTGTATTACAATTAATTTTAGATAAGGATATGGTATTATAAGTTGAACAACTGGGATCAATTCTAAGAGGCCTACCTACAGAAATTAACTACAAAAAAAAATCTCATCCATGAGTTTCACAACATGTGCCCAAGAAATAATGCTATGGCAAGAAACCATTACAAAATTTACCACCCTAAGTTTATGATGGAGGAAAAAAGGTTTTTGTTTTGTTTTCTACCATTACTGGGGTTTGAACTCAGCGTCTCCAGCTTCTTTGGCTGGCACTCACTTTACCACTCAAGACATGACTCTAATGACTCTAGCCAGTATTTTGCTGGTTACTTTGGAGATGGACTCTCTTAAGACTGGCTATTAGCGAAGATCCTCCAGATCTTAGCCTTCTGAATAACTACAATGACTGACATGAGACAACAGTGTCTGGCTGATATAAAATAATGAATATATTTTTATTATTTTAAGCCATTTATTAAGGTGAAAGCTGAGACACTATTTGAAAAACAAAGCAAAAAAGGGTTGGGGGTACATATATATAGCCTGGTTGGTACAAGTGAAGCTCTGAGTTCAAAACCTATATGGACAAAAATCAAAATAAAATCTAGCTTGCATAATCTAATGATGTGTACCTCTAAATAACTTATCACTTTCCGAGGTCTACATTCATAAATTTCCTTTGCATTTTTGTTTAGTATAGCATCGAGAATTTCTTTTAAATCCGTTACTCCATAGAATGGGAGACAATTAGCAATTCCTTCTATTTCCAAGTGGCTTTCAGTAATGGAAACTCCTAAAAGCAAAAAACACACACAGACATAGTTTAGTTAAAATTATATTCCAGAACATGACCATTAAGAACAAAATCACTGTTAGAACATTCAGTGACTCTTCATGAGGATTTAATAGTCAACACAAAGTTTTGTTTCTTAGTTGGACAACAAAGAATTTCCCATAGGATTTCACATTAAGTCATAAGTGCTCATTGACACCACATGTCCTTTATATAATTTAATTTAATCTCCGTTACAGCTGGTCTGCTCCTTATATTTGCTTACAACATTTCGTACTTTGGAGAGAAAATGAAGTCCCATGATATTTATTAAAATAAAAATGATTTAAGTAGTTTAGCAAACTGCCGCTACACTATTCTATTATCTATTTTAAAGTCCTAGATATTTTTCTGTATTTTAGCTTAAAATTAATAAAAGTAAAAACATAATTTATTAATATGAATTAAATTGAAGGAAGGAAATATTGATATTTTAACAAAATTTCTAGGACAAGCTAAGTTCTAGTGGCTTACAATTACAGTACTAGTTACTTGGAGACTAAAATGGGAATTATCACAGTTTTTCAACACAGGCAGAAAAATTTATCTCAACCCATAACTAGGTATAAGTGGCAGACATTTACCATCCTAAACTACATGGCGGGGGGGGGGAGCGGGGGGTGTTATTGGAGGATTTTTATGCCAGGCCATCCCAGACAGAAAATTCAGATTCTTCTTCCATGAAAAAAAAGTTGGACACATAGTGGCACATGCCTGCAATCTGAGCATGATGGGTAGCATAATTAGATGGATTTAGCCTCAAGTGGGTTACTGGTCAAGAAAAGAGACACCATTCTAAAAGTAGTAGGTGGAAAACAGGGCTGGAGGTGTGGCTCAACAGTATCCCACCTACCTAGCTACACAAGGTCATAGGCCCAAATCTTCAGTACTACCAGAAAACTCTGCTATGATGATGTTTAAAAATGAAATATTACCTAACCTATTTTAGATAATTGTCAATAAAATTAATGCTAACTACATGATTAATTAGGTAGATAATCTATATAGCACATAATGGAAAGCAATAAATTTGGCTAGAAGATAGCAGAAGTTTGCTTTGTCTGTCTGTATTTGGTAATAACAAGTGTAATACTGAAATCCATATACTATTAACTGTAAGAAAAAGGAGTTAAATTTTGGATTAGTATCTATTAATGCATTAGAAAAATAAGAGGTGTGATGTAACTTTGAGAGTTTCCGATTCTAAGACTTCAATGATCCTAAGACTTCAATGATCTAATCTCTCACCTGTTCTTAGTTACAACTAGTTTCTTGATCTGAATGGTAGATGCAATGGTGGCAGAGTATACAGTCCAGGTATTCTAATGTTTTTCCTCAGGAAACAATTGGAAAATAGGTAAGATTATATATCATAGTATTAAAAGGCGAGATAGAGTCAATAGAGACTAAATAGTTTGAGCAGCAAGAATAGTTCAAATAGGACTTGAACAGTACATAGATAGGCAAAGGGTAAGCTGAAGAGTATTGTAGTTCACATCTCGTTTACATATTTATGTAGATATGAAAATATCCAAGCTGAGAGTGATGGTACAAGACCATAATCCTAGCACATGGGAGGCATAGGCAGGAGTTTAAGGCCAGCCAGGGTTTACAATTCAAGATCAGCCTGGGCTATATAATGAGACTCTGACTCAAAACAAACAAGCAAAAACAAAAGCAGAAGAATAAAAAAGAAATAACAAATCTTAAATTCTACATCTAAACATTTTTCATTTTTGCATGAATATAGTATTAACTGACTGGATATGTTCTGATAATTATACATATTTCACAGATTTACTTGTTTTTAATTTCTATGCTTATACAACCACAAATGGAGAACTTTAATTTGGAACTATGTAGCATTAAACTTTCTACACATTTCCATAAAATTATGTAAAACACTTGTCAGTATTCAGGGAGAATACATGGTTTAACAAGTTTTCAATTTCCAGAAATATAAAATTATTATTAAAGCAGTACTGGAAGTTATTTTTGTCAATAAGCAAAGCTTTCAGGGTCATACTAAGACTTAAAACCAGATATATTCTTTTTTCAGATATTTTTATCCTCATCTAAAGATACTTTGTGACAACTGAAAAACTGCTGATTCAAGCTTAATATACTACTGGAAAATTCTCACTAAATTAGAAAGAAAATAGTTGCTAAAGAAACAATAAAAAATGGGAGTAAAAGATGAATAAAATGAAGAAAATATGAATGTCTCTTAACCTGTTACTGAATAATTTAGTTGGAATTTGGATATACAATTTACATATCAAGTCTAAATAGCTATAACGGAGGTAAGACTTTAAAAGATTAGGCTAGATATCTTTCAAAATGCAAAAATCAATAAAATTAAGTTGGAACATCAAAACATATCCTTTATACCGAACTCTTTGCTTTTGTACATTGTCTTTACTTATTTTAGTTTTGTGTCTCAGTAAAACATTCCCTTAACAACCTTTTTTTCTATACTTTGGATATAACAAATTTGCCACTGTAATCATTCTTCACAGTGCCTATACTCCTTGATACACATGAAAAGAGAGGTCAGATGGCAGTTTAAGTATGGAATTTATAAAAGAGCAACTGAGTCCAGCAAAGAAAAGTGAATTATCCTAGAGAGCTATGTTTTCTTGTGGATTTCCATATTAAACAAAAGGCCTTCTAGCAAAGTCATGGAATATCATACCATACTCTCTTGAACAGCAGGACTGCTGATAATCCCAAGTTTAGTAAGCCAAGCAAGTAAATACTTTCTGAAAAAGGAGTAAACATTTTTATTAAGTCATTCCAGTACCCTATACCTCTGTTTATTACATCATCTAAAGAAGATATTTTTTTCAAGCTCAGAGGCAATCTTATTACCTGTTTACAAACAGGTGATGACTTCTAATGAAACAAAGTCACTGATTTCTGAAAATCTGAAAAACAACTCTTAGAACAAGGCTTACTTTTTCAAGCCAGAAAATATTAAATCACATGATCATACCTGGTATCAACTTTATCTTAAAACCATTCGCTGTGAGACGAGGATCAGAGAGGTAAGTCGATCCACTGCATCTTTGGTTATTTGATGCCATTTTACATAAAATCTCTAAATAATGAGATCCGTTGAAAAGACTGAAAAAGAAATTATGGTACCTAAAGTTATTCAATATAATCAATTGAAATAAAGAAAATTTAAAGAAAAAAAAATCTCTCTAGGCTTTTTGAAAGTTTTCCTTTCGTAGGGGCTGGGAAGGTGGCTCAGTGGTAGAATGCATGCCTTGCATGCCAGAGGCCCTGGGTTCGATTCCTCAGCACCACATAAGCTAAAAGAAAAAAGCCGGAAGTGGCGTTGTGGCTCAAGTGGTAGAGCGCTAGCCTTGAGCTGAAGAGCTGAGGGACAGCACCCAGGCCCAGAGTTCAGTCCCCATGACCGGACCCAAAAAAAAGATGTAAGTAGTCCTACGAGAAAGTGGTTTAAATTCCTGTTAATAATTTACAGAAGACAAACTACCTACAGTGAACATATAGAAAGGAGAAACAGACAAAAATCCCGATTTCTGCCTTCTAGAGTGTTAAATGCTCTATGTGAAATTTAAAAAACAGTCCCCTAAACATAACACAAAACTACTTACAAATATCCTTTTATGACCTTAATCAGACAGAAGATATACTTTTAAAAGATAAAATAATATGTCAAGTTACTATAGTGGTATATTTTGTCAAATTTTAAATTGCTTCTCAAGGTTTCTTCAACATAAAAAATAGTAAACATACAACTTTTTCTCCTCAAAACTTGTATCTTTGGGAGTTGACCATTTCCCCATTCATTAAATGAATATCTATCTACCATATGGAACATATACAGTGGTACATAAGCACTGATTTATGTTCATTTTAACACTTTACCTCTTTAAAAAAGCTAATGGCAAATTATACAGCTTTCCTAATTGATTTCTTTCATTGCACTGTATCTGTGGTTGCAAAAAAAACAAACAAAAACCCTTTAGTCATTAGCTAGTTTACATCTGTGATTCTTATCTGCTCACTGTACTTAACACAGTGACTATGACAGGATGAAAAGTAATGATTACATTTTTTAACAACTTGTGTAAAAAAAGAAGAAAATGCAATTATGTCTTTGCTCATCAATTTTGTATGACTTCAAACTCCACTGAATGTGAGGAGTCACATATAAACTGTCACAAAGAGGAAATCTTTAACTATATATTAGATAAACTATGCCTCATCTATCCACATTCTGATAATCAGTCTGAGAGCTGGTAGTAATGAGAAGTAGGTACACACACACACACACACACACACACACACACACACACACACATACACACACACACACACACACACACACACACACACACACACACAATTTAAAAGCCTGTGTTTCAGTTTCCTCATCTATGAAATGTAGATGATAAAACCTGACTCACAAAATTGCAAAGTATCACACTGATGCTCAATAAGCATTAGTTACTACTGTATTTCTAAGCATTTATTTTGTATTTTACTAAGAAGTAAGCTACATAACTAACATTAGAATTCTAGTGAGTAGTCTGTACCCATACTTACTTTGCTACAATGATGAGATAATCAAAGAAGACTCAGTTTTGAAAAACTTGAAGCAGTAATTTTGAAAGAGGATACCACATTCCAGGAGGAGAAAACAATTATGTGTTTAAATTATGTGTTTGTTATATGCATGCTCAATTAAAAGTTTACTTTTAGGACAGTAGGGGTCTAAAATGTATTTGTTTTTGAGTAACAAATCTAACAGAAAAAAATTTAAGGTATAATTTGGACATGTACTTGAAAATCTAAATAAAAAATTATAAACACTATTCAGAAAAACAGTGGAGTGTAAAAATTCACCTGTGCTTGTTTTTGAGAATACAAAGTAGTACTATTAGGTCAGAAGCATACTGAAAAATATAAAAGAATTGTTATCAAAGACATTAGAAAGAAAAATACATGTGTGTGAGAAAGAAGAGATAAAGAAAATGTGGCAAAACCTTAATAACTGCTGATAAAAGCATTGTCTGTATAATTTTACTTTAGTGTATGTTTTAAAATGTTAAAGCATTACAAAATCAAAGAGGATCATTATAATCTAACTTCAAAATTGCTCCAGAGAAGTCACTAACATAAGGAGATACATATTTGATATTTACTGAATGTAGAAGTGTATTCTGAACTTAGGATACTAGATAGCATTCTTGTGTACTAGCAAAAGCAGTCTAAAATTCTTTATAAGTAATTAATTCCAGATATTAATCAATATGCAATAATAAGTTGCCCTGTGGGATTTAAACCCCTTCATACAACTACTTAAAATAAAAAAAAGAATTTAGCTAAAAAAAAACGTTTAAAAAGATTTCCTTAAATATCACTTGTTCTGAGTAAAAAACAGTTTTTAACTTTTACCTCCAATTTCTAATCTAGTATGCATAAACGTTCCTTCATCATACCTTTCTGTAAGTATAATTGGCTGGTCCAGCGGCTCTGCAGGAAGTTTATGATTCTCAAGAAGTCTTTTAAATAGCAGGGCTTCTTCTACCCTGTATGGATTCAGTAACATTACCTCTGTTTTAGATGCAACTAGCCATGCATCAGGAAACCTAAGATTGTGGATTAAGCAAAGTTCATCCTTCTCTTCTGAGTCAAACTCCTTTTGTTTCTCAAAGTTTATTTTTAAGTTTTCCATTGAAAAAGGTATCTCTATTATTTTAATATTTTTACTCCGTTTTTTTTCATTTTGGGACTGAAAGAGCTCATCAAGTTTTGGCTGATTAGACAATGAAGTTTTCAACTTGTGTTTCTGTGCCAAACTCCAGGTGCTGGTGGGTTTTATCTTTTTTCTGTTATCTTTTAATGACATTTGTGACTCTCGTTCAATGGCTTTCTTCATTTGAGTATTGTATCGTTCCAAATCTTTAGTTGCCTTTTCTTCATATCTAAAAATAGAAAAACTGATGTCATATTCAAATATACATTTATCAGATGGACATGAGTTGCTCACTCCTTTAATCCTAACTACTTATGAAGCTGAGATCTGAGAACTGCAGTTCAAAGAGAGCCCAGGCAGGAAAAGTCCATGAGATTCTTTTCTCCAATTAATCGCCAATAAGCCAGGAGTGGAGCTGTGACTCAAATGGTAGAGTGGTAACCTTCTGTGAAAAAGCTAAGGGACAGGGCCCAAACACAGTTCAAGCCCTAGTACTGGCTCAAAAAAAAAATCATCTAAAGAAAAATTTGTAAAAAACAAAGAACTGATACTCAAGGTCGAATAATGACAATGAAATGTCCATGGGGCTACCCCTCCTGTGTATAATTACATAAAATCTGAACAAAATATAAAAGCAAACTATTTAAAACTGGTACAGAAGAACAGTCAAAACCAGACAAATAGATTTATATTTGTATGTTTATCCAACTTGTAACCAGAGGACCAGCCCTAGAGTAAGAAGATAAGGAATGCCAAGAACTAAGTAAAAAAGCTGTTGAGTACTAGACTGAGTCATCAGAACACACAGCTACTTGCTTCTAGAACAACGTGAAATTGAGAGAAAATCCCAGAGAATCCCTTGTGTGGGAGCCTAGAGGAAACCAACATTTACAAGGCTAAATGAGCAGAACAGAGATTTCAACGGCTGCTCAGTACAGAGAAAATAAGAGTTTGAAATCTGAGTTACACATTGTGTTGTGGATTCATAAATGTTATGAGCTTCTAATTAAAATAGGAATAGTGCCACATTTTAGTTAAAATCTTGTCCTATGGAAGTGGTACTGGTGCTCAAGTGGTAGAGCTGGCCTTGAGCAAAAGAGCTCAAGGACAGCCCCCAGGCCCAGAGTTCAAGACCCAAGATTGAAGGAAACAAACACACAAACAAAAAATACTGTCCTAGAACTAAGAAAAATACTTTAAGACCCAGAACAAAATGCTTAGTCTTCCCAATAAAATGTAAAATAAAGCCCACAGCTTAAGGTGACCTATAACTTAAAAGTATGGAAGAACAAAAGTTGACACTTTTCAGAAGAAAAATATACAACTTTGAGTTTTAAGTAAATTATATACAATGTCCATTATACATGTAAAAGTTACCACTCAAGCAATAATACAGAAAAATTCAATGTCTTTAAAAGACTTATTTCAAGTAAGTACTTAAGAGTTTAAGATGACCCTTACAGGAGAGTTAAAGAGAATGGGGAAATCTGAACGGAGAAGTATTTTAAAAAAGAAAGATGGAAATTCCCGTGAACTAACAAACACAGTATCTGAAATGTGTTCATTAGGTAGCTTTAGAAGCAGATCAGAGATGGTAAACAATAACAACAACAAAATACCTCAAAACAAAAATACCAAAACAAATCAGGGGATGAGGGAAGAAGAAAAGACAAATGAATATCATTAGGAACAATTCAATTATTCAAATATTTCAATTTAAGTGTTTGAATTTCAACTCAAATATTTAATGTAGCAAAAAAAATAAAAAATTCAACATATACAGAAAAATATCCTTCAAAAAGATTAGGTATTTTCAGATAAAAGATATTTTTTGTCAGCATATCTAGCCAGGTATTCCTGGCTCAGGCCTGTAATCCTGTAATCAGGAAGCTAAGATCTAAGGATCAGGGTTTGAAGCCAGCCTGTGAGAATCTTATCTCCAATAAACTAGTCAGAAAAAGCTAGAGGTGGTGCTGTGGTTCAAGTGGTAGACTACTGGCCTTGAGTCAAAGAAGCTCAGGGACAGGACCAAGGCCTTGAGTTCAAGCAAAGAAAGAAAGAAAAAGAAAGAGAGAGAGAGCGAGGGAAGGAAGGAAGGAAGGAAGGAAGGAAGGAAGGAAGGAAGGAAGGAAGGAAGGAAGGAAGGAAGGAAGGAAAGAAGGTTGGTTGGAAGGAAAGAAAGAAAGAAGAAAAGAGAAAAAGAAAGAAGGAAGGAAGTATGGAAGAAAGGGAGGGAGGGAGGAAAGAATGGAAGAAAGGAAAGAGGGAGGAAGAGACAAAGAGAAAGGAAGAGAGAGGGAGAAAGAGAGGGAGAAAGGGAGAAAGAAACAGACAGGAGGAGAGCAAGAAAGAGAGAGACCGAGAGAGAAAAAGAGTATCAAACGTAAGTGGAAATATACTTACTGGGTTTCTACATTTTATGTGAGATGGCACATTACTAACACTAAGTAGACTATGATAAATGTATTTATTAGTGAAGAAAAACAATTTAAAATTAATAGAACAATTAAAATTAGATGCTAAAGTATATTCACTGGACCCCTCCCCTCTTTCTCTCAAAAAAGAAAAAACAGAACAAAACATATGGGATAAACATAAAACTAACAGGAAAATGCTACATTTAAATCAATGATAACAATGTTTAGGGTTACATAAATATTCCAATTAAAACAGATTTAGTCAAAAGCCAACTTTTATGTGTCTACAATAGTTACACTTTTATAAGACAAAGTGTAAAAGAATAAATAAAAATACAGAGGCCAGGCTTGATAGCTCCTACCTATAATCTCAGTTACTAGGGAGGTAGGGATAGGAAGAATAAAGAGGCCAATCTGGGCAAAAAATTAGGAAGACTCCATTTCAAAAACTGAGACTTCATCTCAACCAATCAGTAAGCCAGGTGTGGTGGACACAGACCACAGGGACACAGGCTTGTGTCCCTGAACCCACCCACTTGGGAGGCTGTAGGTAGATGACTGCTGGCTGTGGTCAAGTCCCTAGGTGATATTCCAGATGCTTGAGTTAGCCCCCAGAATTGTGAATTACCCCTCACAACAGTCTTCAACCTCCTCATTCTTTCATATTTTCTCACCCTGATGTCTGGATGGAAGCAGCCTATCAGTCTTTCCTGACATTAAACTTTTCCTTCCTTGGACATGTGTGGTATGCGTTATTTGACTGCCATCTAAGTCCCACTCTAAGCAAAAACACAACCCTATACCTGAAAAATAGCTACTGGGAACAGGGCTGAAGAGGTAGCACATCTACCTTGCAAGCACAAGGCTCTGTGAGTTTAAACCCCAGAATACCTTCCCTCCCCGAAACAAAAAGGAAAGTAAAAACAGAAACAGATGTTTACTATTAGGGAGGTATGATGACAAAAGGGATTACTAAAATCACAAATGTGTATGTACCTAATATACATAGCTTCCAATTATACTAAACAAAACCTCTAAAATTTAAAGGTAGAAAATTCCAGAATAAGAGTTGGCAATACTAATACCCTCTTCCCTCAGTGATTGAACTAGACCCCCCAAAAGCTGTCACTGAATTTACAGATTCTAACAACATTTCAACCATTTCAAATTAATTAAATACTCTTTTAGAATACTATTGTGTAGCCATTATGACATTACAGGTTCTGGGCCCACCCTGCCCCCACCCATACTGGGGGTTGAACTGCTTGCTTAGGTAAGCGCTCTAACAAGCCACACTCCAGTCCCTTTTTTTTTTGGGTCCAGTTGTGGGGCCTGAACTCTGGGCCTGGGCGCTGTCCCTCAGCTCTTCAGCTCAAGGCTAGCGCTCTACCACTTGAGCCTCAGGGCCACTTCCGGCTTATTTTTTTCTTTTTGCTTATGTGGTGCTGGGAATCGAACCCAGGGCCTCAGGCATGCAAGGCAAGCGCTCTACCACTGAGCCACCTTCCCAGACCCTCCAGTCCCTTTTTAACACTGCTTTTTGCCTAGCTGGCCTAGGCTATGCCCCTCCTATTTGTGTCCTTGGAAAGGACAGGCCTGTCCCGCTGAGACCATCACTGTGCATTTCCACAGCTGGGATAGCAGGTATGTGACACCATGCCCAGTTATTTGTTGAAATAGAGTGTTGTGAATGTTTTTGCCTGGGCTGGCTTCAAACATAAGATTCCCCAATCTCTGCCTCCCAAGTAGTTAGGATTATAGGCTTGAACCATGTACATTGAAGTTTACATGGAACATCCAATAAAAGATCAAACATTCATAAAGAATAAAATCTATGACATTTTCTCTGTTGATGTTAAACTGGAAATCAGAAATTTATTTAGAAAAGCCCTAAATATTTAGTTTGTAAAAAATAGAATTTTACTAATAGTAGTCACAAACTGAAAATTCAAAGACCCATGAATTAGAAAGTGATTGAAAAAATTTTGGAATGCTTACAAAACTGAATATTCCTCCCTGGTTTAAAAATTAATGATTAATCACAAAATATTTTGTTGAGAAGTCAAATACATAATTATTTATACATGAATTTTAACTACTGGTAAAACAAAGTAGTATAACAGAAAGCAAAACTATAGTTGTAAGCTGGGTGCTGGTGGCTCATGTCAGTAATCCTAGCTCCAACTAGAGGCTGAGATATTAGGATCAGAGTTCAAAGCTGCTTGAGCAGGAAAGTCTGTGAGACTCTTAATTCCAGTTAACCACCAAAAAGCCATAAGCAGAGCTGTGGCTCAGGTGGTAGAGTTCTATCCTTGAGCAAAAAAGAAGCCCATGCATAGTGCCAGGGCCCTGAGATCAAGCCCAGGACTGCAGCAGCAGTAGCAGCAGCAGCAGCAGCAGCAACAACAAACTGTGATTATCTGTGGAACCTACCTGAGATGTACCAGGAGAGGCTTTTTTTTTTTTAGGAGAGGTTTTTATAGAGTGATGATCTATACTTTATTAGAGATTTTTTTGAATAAATTTATATATTTATGTTGGGGAATAGGCATTCAAAAAGAAAAATATGTAACACTAATATGGAATACATACTACCAAAGGCAAATTTACATAGATTAATACTGTAGTTAGTACATACTAATAAAAATTTCATGGGCTGGGAAGGTAGCTCAGTGGTAGAGCGCTTGCCTTGCATGCATGAGGCCCTGGGTTCGATTCCTCAGCACCACATAAGCAAAAAGAAAAGAGCCGGAAGTGGCGCTGTGGCTCAAGTGGTAGAGTGCTAGCCTTGAGCTGAAGAGCTGAGGGACAGCGCCCAGGCCCAGAGTTCAGTCCCCACGACCGGACCCAAAAAAAAAAAAAATTTTTTCAAGCCACTAAAACTAGCACACAGAATAAAAAAATTACTATGATTTAATAGCCAAATGTTAATTTTTCCATGATAATTCTCATTTTAGACATTTATGAAAAAATAAACTCTAATAAGCTGAACATAATTAAACCATCTAATTTCATTCAATTTCAAAAGGGATGTTTCAAAATTACAGTAGGGAAATTGTTACAAATTCTTTTCTTTCTTTTCAGTAACGAAAAGAACAAAACAAAACCTCAAGAGCCAAAAAGCCTAGAATGGCAGTTAGATCATTCTTTGTAAAAAATTGAGATACCTGGACACCACTCTTAGGCCTAGGTTGAGGTTAGGCGGCTATGTTTAAAAATCAGAATTGGAACTATTGATGAATTCAGCTAAGTATAATAATAGTTCGAAACACAAATCTTGGAGAGAGCTTCTCTTACTCTTAAAATATCAACTGGATGCTATTGTAGGTAATATGCACATAGCATTAAAGGAAAAGCTTGTATATGTTATGGAAATAAAAGTGATGTTATAGGCACCAGAGTTGCCATACTGGTTACAAAATCTAGAAATGTTTGCTTAGGAAATGAATAGTTGTTGAGATGTTTAAGAAAAATGTCAAGATATAGGCCAAAAGAATATTACTCTAGGGTTCCCTTCTGGCCACATCCCCTCCAGCATCTGTTGTTATTAGTTCTTGATTATAGCCATTCTAACTGGAGTGAGGTAGAATCTCAATGTTGTTTTAATTTGCATTTCTTTTATGGCTAGAGAAGTTGAGCACTTCTTCTTCTATTGGACATACTTATTTCCTCCAGAGAAGTTTCTCTTTAAGTCTTTAGCCCACTTATTTATTGGGCAGATGTTTCTTTGAGGATTTGTTGTGAGGGGGATTTAATTTTTTTTGAGTTCCAAGTATATTTTAGATATGAGACCATTGTCTGTTGTATGGCTAGTGAAGATCTTCTCCCAATCCATGGGATTTCTATTGATCTTGCTAGCTATGTCCTTTGCCATGCAGAAACTCTTCAGTTTCATGCAATCCCATTTGTCCAACCTTTCTTTGATTTGTTGTGTATCTGGGTCTCTATTAAGCAAATTTCAGCCTGTGCCAAGGAAACCTAGGGTTTCTCCTATTCCTTCCTGTAATGTTTTTCAGGGTGTCTGCTTTGACTATGAGGTCTATCATCCGTTTGGAGTTGATGCTGGTTGTTATTTAAGGACCCAGCTTTAGTTTTCTACAGTGAATACCCAGTTTTGCCAGCACCATTTACTAAAGAAGTTGTCTTTCTTCATTCTATTATTTTTAGCTCCCTTATTGAAGATTAGGTGGCTATTGGTTTTGGATTCATTTCTGGGTTTTCAGCATTGTTGGTGGGAGTATAAACTTGTTCAACCACTTTGGAAAGCAGTATGGAGTCAAAAGTCTCCACATAGACCTCCCCTATGACCCAGCAATCCCACTTTTGGGCATTTACCCAAACGATCATAAACAAGGCCATACTAAGGCTACCAGCACAACTATGTTTATCGCAGCATTATTTACCATAGCTAAGATATGGAACTATGGAACCAACCCAGATGCCCCTCAATGGATGAATGGATCAAGAAAATTTGTTATATATATATATATATATATATATTGGAATTCTATGCCTCCATCAGAAAGACTGATTTTTGTTAAGAAATGCAGACTTGGAAAAAATTATATTAAGTGAAGTAAGCCAAGCCCGAAGAAACACAGGTCACATCGTTTCCCTTATTTGCAATAACTAGTACAGTGTAGGACAAGGAGAAATGGCCAAAACCTATGTACATGTAAGATGATGTTAAGCAAAATGAACCCCAAGATAGGGGCACAAATAACTTTTTTCTTTCTTGCTATTGTTTCTAACGTATTTATAATGTACCATGTGATTTTTTTGTTGCTTTGTAAGTTCCTCCCCCACAGTATAACCCCTGTTTTCACTGTATTTGATGTCGGTGCCCTGCATCTTGTATATACATTTCTCTAATTCAGGGAGGGGAAGGGAAAAAACAAAATACTTAAATAAGGATACAGGCTGACCCATCGTAAGGAGATGTACAAAACACTATGTTGAAAACAAACTTTACAACTTCTGGGGGGGGGGTGGTAGTTGTGGAGGTGGGAGGGAAGGGATGGATGGTAGGGGGAAAACAATGGAGGAGGCAACAATGCTCAATAGGAAATGTACTCATTACCTTGCTCATGTAACTGTAACTTCTCTGTACAGCATTTTTACAATAAAAAATGTACAAAAAAGGAATATTACCCTATTCTCTCAGTTCATAATTCATGAAGATAGTGTTTCAAATTTTAAACAACATTCTTGAAGGAACTGTAATTAATGCTGACAGTGAGACTAAGAGAAACCATAATATAGCAGGTTGTTTGTACTCAGCACATGTTTGTTGAATAAATAAATATTATCTGATTAAGAATGTGAAAGAAACAATAAAGACCTTGTGGGCATGATCATGCCTACTTAATTCTAGTTACTTGAGAGGCAGAGATTAGGAGAACTATGGTTCAAAGCCAGCCTAACCTTTATCTTAAACATCTGATCCAACATGCTGCATGATGGAGCCCCTACCCAAAAATCCCCAAACTAAAACCAAAAGAACCATCCAGAAGCTAAAGGACTGTGGCTCAAAAGTGTGTTGTCTGCTTGCCCAGTAAGCACAATGATTTAAGTTCAAGCCTCAAAGCCAAACCCATTATTACCCCTACTACCCCTCTTAAAGACTTTATCTCATTATAAATTATTATTTAACATAATGTATCACGTATAACAAAAATTATTTTGGTTAATTACCATGACACATTTATATATTTAGAAGTTATTTTCTACCAGTTATACTTAGCATATGAAGTTCTGGATTAGCCATATAAAACACATGATTTTCAAGGATACTTTCAACAGGTACTAGAAATAAGTATTTTTAGCTCTTGACATTCGAAAGTTAAGATTTTTCCAATGTGGTGAAAAATGAGTTCGAGATAAAGGTCACCATTTGTAATTAATTATAATGTGCAAATTTTCACATATGGTATTAATCTTTTGATTTTTTAAGAAGTCAAACTTAATTAGTTCCTTGGGAAATGTAAAAAGTTATGTCCAAAGGAATATTAGGTAAATGTTAAGTAAAAACAGCTGCTACCTTTGTATTTTATGTTAAGAGATCTAAAAACTTGAAAGGAAAATTTGATCAGCAGTCAATTCTAATGTTTTTTGAGATTAAAGATTACATTTAATTATAAAGTTGGTTTACCATTTTTAGTTACACTCCCATTGAAGAATTACCCTTGGTTATTTTTAAGTAGGGATACATTTCATAGCTACTGCAAATTAACACAAATTGACAGAGACCACCCCTCACAAAGGCAGGTCACATGGAGAAACACGGTTTCCAGTCCACTAAAGGAAAGGAGAGAAAGATAAAAGAGCAAAACAAACCCAGAAAAGAACTTAAAAAATGGCTCCTTTTTCTTTACCAGAGTCCCTTATATCCTCTGTCAGAGAGAAGACATTTCTGTTTCTCTAAACATCCTATTCCTTCTAGGCTCTAAAATCTTTCTGGTTTGTTTCCACACAGGGAAGCAACTTCCTGTTCCATATATGAGATTAAGCCAAACTACTATGTGTTTCCATAACTCACTATATTTTATCTTGAAATTTATTATTGTTTGTGTGCTTTTTCTTTTTCTGTTTTTTAGGGGGCCAAAGAGGATGCAGGAAAGAAGGAAGAATGAACAAATGCACTCATAGTATTCAGTATACACCATATGAAAAATGAACTATATAAGTTGTGGACAGACATAGAAGGGGAAACCTGGGGAAAAGCGAAGGAGGGGGAGACATTGTCCAAAAGAGAAATGTATATATTACCTAAATTGTGAAATGGTAACACCTTAGTATACTATCTTAATAATAAAAGTTACATTTTTAAAAACTCATCGTATTTTATATTACTGCATGTTTAACTGACTCTTTATCAGAGTGTTCCATTTATAAATAAGGGAAGTAGGTTTTGTTTGTAACTGGTAGTGAGTAGCTGGAAAACATAGGGTCTACAAATACAGATTTTTCAGTAAGTATTTCCTAACTGAAGGAATAGAATGGAAAGGAGAACGGGAGGGAAGGAAAAATAGAAGGGAATTAGGAAAAGGCAAAAGGGGAAGAAAAGGGGAGAAGAATTGAAGACCTACAGGAAGAGTCCACTATTATATTCTTCACTATTCCTTTCAGAATTGGTGAGCATGGTAAGAATTTCAAGATAAAGAATGAATGGAAGTGGACTTACTATGATTCCTGTGTGTAATACCATTTTTGCTCTACCTTTTCACTAATCATGATTTGGGACTCAGCTGATCATGGTCCTATATTTTTTGTTTTCTATCTCTACAATTCAAATTAAAATGTTTTGACTCAGAGCAAGTGAAAATTGTCATTCACAACAGAGAAATATCCTTTCACAGAATAACTGTCTCTACTTCTACAAGAACTAAAAACATCTATTTGGTTTTCTCTTTCCAGATAACTATCAATTGATGATCTTTCTCAGAAAATGGATTTATTGTACCTAAAAATCTATTATCTTTTTTATTTTTAACTGGTACTATATATATATATATATATACACTACACACACACACACATATATATACTACATATATATATACATATACACATATATATGTGTGTAGAGGAGGAATATGTGATATTTTTAAAGACAATTATAGTTATGTGCATGATTCAAAATAAACTTCTAAAGATTTGATATTTATAAAATTAGAATCTCAAAACATCGAATATTTAATAAAGTTGTGACAAATTATTTTATGGTGATGATTTCTTTATATTTTAAATACTGAAATATATATGGAATAGGT
This sequence comes from Dipodomys ordii, assembly GCF_000151885.1. Lineage (NCBI taxonomy): Eukaryota > Metazoa > Chordata > Mammalia > Rodentia > Heteromyidae > Dipodomys > Dipodomys ordii. Next base: position 36,403,730 of record NW_012267221.1, on the reverse strand, counting down.
GATAGTGTGTGTAAAATTTGCTTCAGGTAATAAAAGAAGAGGAGAGAAGGTAGGGAGAGGTATGCAGGAAGCAGGGCTGATCATGATATATATAGTGGTCAGTAAAATGAGGTCATGGATTCAACATCCACTATAGTTTGTAAGTTGCTACAAGGAAATTTCAGAAGTTGTGAGTTATACTGAGTACGGACAGTGTTAACACCACTAAATTGATCCTGCAGCAACGGCACAATTCTTTTACTGTGTTACATATTCTGGCAACCAATTTTTAAAATGGGATAGTCAAGGTATTAAAAACATCATTACTTCAAATCAGTGAAGGTTTGCACCAAACAAGCAAGCAAAAGAGTAAGCCTTTCCAAAATAAAACAAAAAAGCACCTCAAACTCTCCAAATAAAAACATCTGAAAAAAAAAGTGACATCAAAAAACACTCTACCTAAGCCAAGAGGAATTTTTCCATTCTGCTTTTCCTTAAACATGAAGTTAAAAAACTTGTTTTCAACCAGTGAGTCATATAGAATGGAAACAGCCGAGCATTTGGGTCACATGCAAGCTCTGGAAACTTACTTCAACTTTTCCTCTTTAGTCAATGTCTTCCACAGTTCTTCAATTTGTACTGCTGCATCCTCCAAACTGGTCTTAGGATTTTCTGTGAGAAACTGAGCACGATGATCTTGAATAAAAATGGCACTTGCTGACATGGGTTTCTTGATCACGCGATTACTAATTAAGTCATAAGCCGTAAGCTGTCCTGACTTATTATCTATTACATTTGATTTTTTACTACAGGAACCATCACTGAGACTCTTTTGTTCAAGGCCTTGATCATTATCACTTATTCTGCAAGCTAAACTGTTTTGAGGCACTAAAATTTTCACAGGTTCAATATTCTCTCCAATTGAATTAAGTAAATTTCCCTTGCTCCAGTCCTCTGCACAAATATCTAAAGACTTTTCAGGAGACAATGCTTCTTTATGCTTCCCACTATCATCTATATGGCTTTTACTGCTATTTTCTAATTCTATATGCTTAATAGAACCTTTGAAACAAGCTTCACTACCTTCACTTTGGATATCCTCCCAGGATAAGTTATTCCTTATGTTTTTTTCAACTATATTTCTAGTGTTCTTACTGATGTCAGAATTTTCACTATTAAAATGATCATCACTACTATTTATTTGGTGATTTAAACAATGATCAGTGGTTTTTTGAGATTCATCATTATGTACACCTTTTTGGGAAGCTATAGTTTCAATATCACCATTTGGACATTTATTTCCAGATGTTTCTATTTTATTAAAAAGCACATCTGCTTCTACTGTTTCAGCTGAGGAAACATCTGTTTTATCATTTTCATGAGAATTTGTACTAGGTACTGGTCCGTAAAAAGTCATCATCAGATTTTCAAGAGCAATTAAAACAGATTCCTAAAAATAGAAATTAACAAATATTAGGGGAATATAATGAAAAGATGCATAAAATTTAAAGGAAAAAATATTAACAATAAGTCTCTTTTACACAAGATAATTAAGAGTACATAAGTATATAAATAGTGTAAATTCATACAGTAATTATCTGAAAATTGTTACCTTATTCTGTAATAATACTTGACTTTTATCTGGTGTTAAATTTACATCCACATCAGCTGTAGGAACATCTATTTTCAGAAAGAAAACTGGATACAAACGAGTGGATTCCTTTAGGCATTTAAGACTGTAATAACGTCGGACTAACTGGAAATACATGCAATGAATAAAAGACAAAAACATCATGTAAACAAAGACAGTATTGCCAACTTTATAATACCAACAAAAGGGGCTGGGAAGGTGGCTCAGTGGTGGAGTGCTTGACTTGTATGCATGAGGCCCTGAGTTTGATTCACATAAGCATAAAAAGCCAGAAGTGGTGCTGTGGCTCAAGTGGTAGAGTGCTAGCCTTGAGCTGAAGAGTTGAGGGACAGTACCCAGGCTCAGAGTTCAGGCCCCATGACCGACAAAAACAAAACAAAACAAAACACACCAAAAGGAGTCACTTTCATTGGAAATCTGAGCACATAAAATTGTGTATCTAGGAAAGTAATATCTAAATAGTAGTAACACTCATTTGGAGACCTCAAACCTATATGAATCACAAGTTTTCATAAGAAGTACAAATATCAGGGCAATTGGTCCTATGGGTAGAAACCATAAATGTTTTGAAGACTTGGGGTTCAAATCAAAACTCTGAGACTTTCTGGTCACATTCCTTAAGATAGACATTTAGCATTGCTTCCTCGGTAAATACAGATAACAAGGCATCACTGGCTTGTGGTGAAGAATAAATGAGACACTATATATAAGTAACTCCCATGATACATGAAAATCTTTTACTTATTTTAGAGCTAATTCTTAGAAGTCGCGCCTTGTAACAATCTGACAAATGACAGAGATGTTTTAAAATTTCTGATCCAAGTACATTTTTATTAAAAGTGATTACCTTTAATATGTCTTTTTGATGTACTGGTCGACTATTTATGAAAATGAAACTTCTCTCTGGGGTTGAAAGACTTGTGGAACTGTGGTCAGCATCATGCTTTGGAAAGAATCCACTAAGATAAATCTATAATGATAATAGGTAGAGAATATCAATGTCAACAATGTAGTTCCAAAGGCCAGGCTATACGCAATATGTTAAAAGGTATAAAAAGGTAAGAATGAAATTTCCCACTTAAGGTTGAAAAAGGCATATACTTTCTGAAAACCTATGAATTAAACTTGAATAAAATGCTGAAGCATACTAAATTGGTACTCTTTGCTTTTCTTTTTATAATTCCAAGGAAAAATGGACCTGTATAAAACCTTCGTGAATAGTCTTAATTTCAAATACTAAACAAATAGCATATATTCTCAGCTTATACTCACCTTTAAAGAAAAGAAAACTTCTTTCTTCACATTGTGACTTTTCTCTAGCTATTTATCCTTTTCTCTTCAACCATGTTTTCTCATAAACTTCTGCTGTTATCTTTATGGGTATGCTAAAAAAGTCAACCTAATGAATTTCATTTCTGAGTTTAATCTTCACTTTGCTTAGAAAACCTTTCTACAAGAACTTCACTTATAATTTATATGCTATCCTTCTCTAGTCTACAAATGACAAGTAAGAAGAAAATCAAAGCTACTAGGAAAAAATGAACAGAGGGGAGATTTAGGGATTGAAGGTAGGAAATGTGTTCTTATTTTTACTGCTAGCTAATTAAATCAGCTAAAAACAATATAGAGGATTGTTAAGAATAAGCTGAAGCTAGAATCTACTATGAGCTATGTGATTCTGATCAAGTTCTTTAAAATTCAGTCCCATATATGTAAAAACTAGAAATAAATGTGTTGTTAATCTGTTAATAAACATTAATAGTAAAAATTTAGCTTAGTATAAAGAAAGCTAAATACCAGTGCAAGTGGAAGTGTTCTTTTTAACTAAGCAGAAACCATGAGGCTCCTTACCAACATAGCTTGTAGGCTGTCACCTATGTCTAAGGCTTACTCTTGAAAATAAGTGTTTAAAGAGAGGCAGTACTAAATTTAGAACACTAAGTGCATTATTGTCACAGCGCCAAATTGTGCTAATTTGAAAAAATAAATTAATAAGTCTGGATAATCCATTGTAAAATGATACCACTTAATTAACTGTAAAACTTCACAGCATTTATAACTGGTTGTATAATTTACCAGGTAACATGAAACTTTTCTTGGGTGCACCTGCTGGTCATCTGGGAAGGCCTGTTTAGATTCTGAAAGACTTATGGTGTGTGGATTAAAAAATAAAGAAAAAGAGACAGGGAGAGGGAAGGAGGATAAAAAGGAAGAGAAAGAGAAAGAAAGGAGTAATGTAAGGTAAAGAGAGCTGAAAGTTTCGGTTTGTCTTTTTTTCTGCTTTCTTTCTGCTACTTCTTTCTCAGTCTACTTTGCTGGTTTCTCTCCTGGTACCCCTGAATTCTATTCTCAGGTGCTTCTTTCTTGTTTTCTCATTAAATTTCTCTGAGTAAGCTGGTCACTGGTAGCTGATGCTTGTAATCCTAGCTACTCAGGAGACTGAGATCTGAGGATTGCAGTTCAAAGCCAGCCCCAGCAGGAAAGTCTTGAGACTCTTATCACTAACTAACCACATATAAAATAGAAATGGAGCTGTGCCTAAAAGTAGTTGAGTGCTATCCTTGAGCTCAAAAGCTCAGGGACAGCACCCAGGCCCTGAGTTCAAGACCCATGACGAACAACAAAATTTCTCTGAGCATTTCATTAACATGGCAAATACTTGGCACTGTTGATATCAATGTTCTATTTTTTTCACTCTCAAATGTCTATTAAGGTTCTTAAACTGTCACGAAAATAATCTTACTGCTGGGTGCCAGTGGCTCTCTCCTATAATTCTAGCTACTCAGGAAGCTGAAATCCTGAGGATTTATCTTATCTCCAAATAACCAGCAAAAAATAGCCAAAAGTGGAGGTGTAGCTCAAGTGGTACAACACTAGCCTTAAGTGAAAAATAAGGGAAAGTATCCTGGCCCTGAGTTCAAGCCCTAGTACTGGCACAAAAAATAAAATAAAATCTTTTTAAAAACTTTATAAAGTATTTAATCATATTTCTACTCTGTTATTCAGTGAGCAAATCTGTATTCTTTATCATAATAAAGTCCTGAGATTTACAGTCTGTCAAATATATTTCTTTTCTATTGTCACTGTACTGAAAAACCTTGACTAGTCTCCTAATGCTAATCTCTTTAAGCATTCACCATTTTATAAGTTAATAATTTAGATTACATTTCTAAAGTAATAATTTAAATACTCTCATTAGGATACTGAAACAAGTTCATACATAAATTCTCATCTTCCTTCTAACTGAAGCCTATACAATAGTGATAAAATCAATGTGCAAAATAATCTCAAATGGCATAACCATATAGAAATTTAAAGAAGGATGTAAAATACATAAGAGGAAGTAATGACTCCAGGTAACAGAAACAGGATGAATCACTTGTAAATTAAATTGTGGTATAAACAAAAAAGCACTCAATATAAGGAAGTGGTTTGAAATCAGTCTTTCCACTGGAAATAGGCAGTTCAGATAGCAACAACTTAAAAACACTATGACCACTGGAACTGTCTGCCAGAACCAGAGGAAAGAACAGGGACAATTCTAAAACCAAGAACAAGGCTCAGCCAAGATGGCCAGAAAAAGGAGTCAGTAAAATTAGGACTAGCGAGGGTAGTCGGTATGTGCCAAACAAAACAAACAACAATCATAACCCTGTCCTCAAAATATTTTGCAAAAAAAATTCAAAGCATATAAAACAGGATTTTCTGTCAGGAAAATAGAAATGTCTGAATGATAAGAGCTTTGAAACTAGTCTGAAGGTCTAGAAGAAACTGAAAATATTGAATTTTGAAGACAATCAATTTGGGGAATAAAAATCAAGCAGTACTCAAAAGGAATTCACTCAAAAATTAGCATAGAATAATGTATACATATAAAAATATTCAGAAGAATACAAATGTCAAGAAGGAAGCCAGGCACCAGCTCATGCCTGTAGTCTTAGCCACAGAGAGATCAAGAGGATTGTGATTCAAGGCTATTCAAGGGAAATAGTTTCAGAGACTTCCATATTAAGAAATAGCTAAGCACAGTGCCATGCACCCATCATTTTAGCTTCTTGGGAGGCTAAAGTTGGGAGACTGAAGTTAGAAGCTGGCCAAGCAAAAGACTTGTTAGAACCTTATCTCAATTAATAAAGTTGGATATTGTGGTGTACACTGAAATCCTACTTAAGTGGGAAGCATAAATAAGAAGATTAAAGTCCAGGTCAGACCAGACTAAAAATTTGGCCCTATCTCAAAAATAATCAGACCAATAAATGCTTAAGGCGGTTCAACTGGTAGGTTGCCTGCCTAGCAAATGTGAAGCCTTGAGTTCTAACCGCAGTACCACCACCACCACCAGAAAAATAAAAAAGAAAGAGAAAAGAAAAAGAAAACAAAAAAGAAAAAAGAAAAAGGATAACACAAGGGTAAGAGCATGGCTTAAGTGGTAGGAAATAAAAAGTGAGAAAGGTAGCATGAAGAATTGGATAAAAGCAACAAAAGTCATCCTGACAAATGCTTAGCAAAAACTGCTTATAGTAGATACTCAGTTGAGGCCATCGTAAAGAGATTCTTCCCATGTAATGTTCATACAGATAAAATGCAGGCCCTTCAAATAAAGGGAAGATATACACACAAGTATCTATACATGTGTGCGGGTATAAATACATATTCTCTCTCTATGTCCTAGATTCTGATAGCTCATAGATCTGTCATTTCAGTCCATGAAATGAGCCCCAATAGACCAGTTTCCCAATTCAAAGATAAGATGTAAAACAGAAGTAGGGAAAGAGTGGACAGCTACTAACAGTGGGGAAACAAGTTAGGACTGCTCTTAGCAATGGATAGGAAGACAGAAGACTTATCTGGTATCAGGACAAGACAACTATACAATTCCACAGAACATGAATTGAGGATGGGTAGGTGGTGGAACAAAACTGTAAAACCTGTTTAGATTAGACACAAAGTATAAAAATGAAAAGAAGATTTTGTTAAATGATAACTTTATCAGAGAAACAGCCAATAGAACTGAAATACTAACTCATGTTTTTCCAATTCCCCCATTCTTCCAATAAAAATAACCATGTGATGATGAAGCAAAAATTCTTGCATGTATGAGTGATTACTAGGAACCTTTAGGGAGTTCTAACTGAGGAAAAAATGTCAATGGGCAAGAATATATCTGGAACACACTGAACAAAAAAATCCTAGTGTAAGACTAACTCATTGAGTCTCAACCACACATAAAATGATAACTGACCAAAGTTTCCATCAGTGCTTTCTATGAAGTCCCAAAAAGTTAGAGGGAATTCAGGGGAATTTATCTGTACCCTAACCATCTCAAGACAATATATAAGAACACTTCTGATAACCTTCAGGTATAAATCTAGCAGACAAACAGGAACAAATTAGGCATCATTTCTAAAGAAACTGAATGGTGACACAGAATAAGTAAATTACCATCCATCCAAATTTGTTCTAGAAAGGAAAAAAGAAAAGACAAGAAAGAAGAGGACAAAAGAAGAGAGAGGTAATTAATTTCATGAGAAGAACTGGAGTTGTGTGTTAAGAGTATAAAATGCAAAGTAAGTCTCACCTTATTAGGACACTTATGCCAGAACAGAACCAGGATCTTAATGATGCAACACTTAAGAGCAGACAAGAAAAACAACAACCTTCCTCCTAAATATAACTTAGGTTGGCTATCAGTGGCTTACTCCAATAATTGTTAACTACTCTGGAAGCTGAAATCTGGGAACTGAGGTTCAAAGCCTATCTGGGCAGATAAATCAAAGGTTTGATAAACCCAAGACATTCTTCTCTCCAATTGACCAGCAAAAAGACATAATGGAGGTGAGGCACAAGCCTAAGGTGAAAAAAGCAATAGTGTGAGGCCCTAAGTTCAAGTTCTAGTACACACACCCTAAATTCAAGTTCTAGTCCACACACACACACACCACACACACACACACACCACACACACACACACACACACACACACACACACACACAGCCAGCCCAGGCAAGAAAGTCCATGAGACTCTTATCTCCAATCTTATCTCCAATAAACCACTCAGAAAACTGGAAGTGGTGCTGTGGCTCAAGTGGCAGAGTATTCACCTTGAGCTGAAGAGCTGAGGGATAGCGCCCAGGCCCAGAGTTCAAAGCCCCACGACTGACCCCCCTCCCCCCAAAAAAGAGACTTAGGATATTCTATTCATAAAGCAATATGAAGTGGCAAAACAATAAAGTAATATTCTTGGAAATTAAACATAACTTTCAAAGTAGAAATTCAATAAAAGTATTTTTTAAATTCTGTCAGATTTCTCAGAATTTATAGAAAAATCATTTGAGAAAAATAAGAGACTCTAATCAAATAGTAATAAGGAAAAGAGGGAAACTGATAATGGATAGATTTGAGAAAAATAAGAGACTCTAATCAAATAGTAATAATGGAAAGAGGGAAACTGATAATGGATAGAAGTGGATAACCCAAGGCTAAAAGAAAGTAAATGAGTTTTAGAGTCTTTCAAAACATTCACAAAAGAGCTCAACACAATAATGAATAATAAAGGACATATACCTGAACAGATAACTGTAAAATTTAACCAAAGATGAGTTCAGGTTGGTGGACATTCCTTTTTTCCCAGCACTCAGGAGGCTGACAAGAATTGTGAATTGTCAGTTTGGGCTTCAAAGGTAGTGAGACAACTGGCTCAAAACCTTGATAACAAGACAAGTATTCCTAACAAGATTCAAGAGGGAAAGAACATGTAAGTAAGGGGAAATATCATCCAGTAGTTTAATAGTCAAAAAGTATTATCTATAGCTAACAGATTAGTAAAAAGAAATTTGAGTGTATGTTCAGGATTAAGATAGAGAAAGTATGAATAAGCCAGCTTAATTTTTCTTTTCCATAGTATAAAAACACAATTCTAAACTGAAAGCTTTAAAAAAAAATAAATGAAAGCAACAGACAGAGTGTAAAGAAAGGCAGGACTGAGAAAGGAAATCAGCGTATAAATTTTCTTTTTTAGATTGAATACGTCTTAGGTAGAAATATTAAAAAGAAATCCTTCAAATATCCTAGAAGGAAACTATTTTAACAACTTCATTAGTAAATCAGAATTATTAGAAGACATTTTTGTTGCATACCTGAGCTTCTTCAGAATGGTACTGTAAGGATTCCATGTTGCCCATAACAGAAGTCCCCAGAACTGACATTAGGGCCATCTTGTGGTCTGCTACTCTACTTTTCTGCCAAATAACTGCCTATGGAAATAAACGATAAAGGTAAGTTTTAACACAATTTAGATTCACTAAACTGAAGAAGTTACAGTATTTATTTCTATATTCTATATTCATCTTCATCTTATATTTTCAATAAAATTTAGAAGAGAAACATGAGATATAGAGTCTAAATAAACTCTGGCTTTGAATTTTAAGTTACTTACATTGCCATGTTAATCTACTTAACTTCCCTTACTTCCATTTTCTGCTTCTCTATCTATTTCTTTTCTTTTTTTTTTTTTGGGGGGGGGGTCCGGTCGTGGGACCTGAACTCTGGGTCTGGGTGCTGTCCCTTAGCTCTTCAGCACAAGGCTAGCACTCTACCACTTGAGCCATAGCGCCACTTCCAGATTTTTTTCTTTTTGCTTATGTAGTGCTGAGGAATCGAACCTGGGCCTCGGGCATGCAAGGCAAGTGCTCTACCATTGAGCCACCATCCCAGCCCCATCTAAAAGATGGCTACTGCTAGCACTATTGGAAAATGAAAATCCTAATGTAGACATAGCTTCATTAAATATTAATTCTCCCTCTTTTGCTCCTAATATATATTTCAATGTATATTTGAAATGAACAGGTTAACTGAAATTTTGAGGACAAAGAACTATACTACAAAATTCCTATAGTCAAACAGGAACAAAAATTTTAGCAAAGCACATACTTTAAAATTACCTTTATAATTACCTTCAATACAAAGAACTTACATTTAAATTAACCTTTTATATATATATGTAAGTACTAAATAATGAGCTTGGCTTTTTTCAAGACATGCATGTAGCAGGGAAGATTAAGAGAATCACGGTCTAGAGAGACTGGACTTTGGCTGTGAATTACATGATTAGGTTTGAAATACTGCAATATTTTCAATTAATAAGGTCCAACCAAATATAGTTAAAACCCCTTGAGAAATCATCAGTGTAGAAACAATTCATTTAAGAAATGTTTACTTAATGTGTTCTAATTCCTCATAAGAATGGGTAAAAGGCCTATGGAGGAAGTATTAGTAGCAGGCTGGGAAGGTAACTCAGTGGTAGAGCGCTTAACTTGCACGCATGAGGTCCTGGGTTCGATTCCTCAGCACCACATAAGCAAAATGAAAAAAGCCGGAAGTGGCGCTGTGGCTCAAGTGGCTAGCGCTCTGCTAGCCTTGAGCTGAAGAGCTGAGGGACAGCACCCAGGCCCAGAGTTCAGGCCTCACGACTGGACCAAAAAAAAAAAAAAAATACTGAAATTCTAGATATCAACACTGGAGGGTCAGGCAGAGGAAGGGTACCAGAAAGAATGGCCACAGGGGTAGTAAGAACAGTAGGATAATGTGTGTAAAAGATAAATTAAAGAAAATGTTTTTATTTGCATCATATCTGGAGAGAGTAAGGTAGGGTAAAATACTTATCAATAAGAAGGGTGACAAAGGTTTAAAGGAGTGGTAACCTAAATTTGAGTATTGATGTAAAAAAGTATGCTTCACATCACTTTTAGGAAGCTGGCTAGGAAGTGCAACCAGAGTGCAGAGCTAGGAGGTAGAGATACAACACACCTACCTAAGGAAGCAGGAAGGAAAGAATGGTGAATAGGTTGAGAAATGGTGAATAGGCTGAAGGTTGAGAAAATTCTTCTGTTTTTTTTGGGGGGGGAGGGGGGCGGTCCAGTCGTGGGGCCTGAACTCTGGGTCTGGGCGCTGTCCCTCAGCTCTTCAGCTCAAGGCTAGTGCTCTACCACTTGAGCCACAGCGCCACTTTTTGCTTATGTAGTGCTGAGGAATCGAACCCAGGGCCTCATTCATGCAAGGCAAGCGCTTTACCACTGAACCACCTTCCCAGCCAATTCTTCTGGTTTTATTTACTTAGTTTTTAATGAAAGAGTTCAAAGAAAGGTGAATAGGCAATAATTGCAATACTTGATATTTTAGAAAAGATGTAAAATAACCCTTGTAGGAAAACAGAAAAAAATAGAAGAATTTCTAGTTAATACCCGATTGAGTTGGTCTTTCACAATCTGTTGCTCTGAAAAAAAAATTACAGGACAGATCTATTTACAAAATAAAATAAGTCATCAATAAATCAAGATGACAAACTAATAAAAACTGCTTTCAATTCTACATGAAGTTTTTTTTAGTGATTGTGATAACCAACCAAATTGACACATTCTTGGAAAATTCTTCCATTATCTTTGTAAAGTCTAAAAAGGCAGACACAAAAAGTCTCTCTCTGTCTCTCACTCTTTCTCTCTCAGAATCAAAGGAGTCCAGCCAAAGGAAATCCTTAACACCAGTAATAAATAAAAATATATATATATATACATATACATATATATATACACACACAAGAAGTTCTACTGATATTATGAATGGCAAAATGAACGATGACATAAATTGGTTTCTGTTGGTATGTTGACTTAATTGGAATGTTAGAAATAAGAAAGAAGATGGGCAAAGTAACATCAATTATTGACTGCTTCTTGGTCATAGCCATTTGTAAATCATGTCTGAATTTTGAGAATCTCAAATGGCAACCTACTCAAACAGTCACTTAGTAAGATAAAACATTCAATATGCAGTAAAATAGGAAGACTTTACATAAATTCCCAGAGTTCTACTGACAATAGAATCTATGATTTATGAAGAATTTAATGCTTATTAGACCTTACTATTCTAGAAATTGTTTTTACAATTTCAGATAAGTATTAACTCATGTCACAAATGAATAAATTGGAGAAAAAAGAATTTAATTTAATCAAAGAAAAACAAAAATTAATGCTTCAATTTTTCTGCCTCTGAACTTTTCATTCTTTGCAAATTTCCTTCTCCATTACTCAGAGATATCAATAGAGAGCCATTTCTAAACTTTAAGTAGGAATTTCCCCAAAGTAAAATATCTGATTTAAAAAAAAGTTCTATGGCTATGAGATTTGCTATGTTATCTCTCTTTATCTTGAGGTTATTAATCACAAAACAAAATAGCTTTAACATAGTCCTTTAAAGAAATAACTGTCCCTAGAAGAAGGGCAAGGAGTAAAATCGAAGTCCTCAAATCAAAGAATAAAGTCTAAAAGATAGAGCTACTATCCTAGTATCATTTTACAATCAAATGATTCTGAAATATAGTTACCAACTTTTATTATTTATTATTTTACAGTCATTTTATCATTTTACAATCAAATGATTCTGAAATACAGTTACCAACTTTTATTATTTATTATTTACCAACTTTTATTATGTAGATTATATCTAAGGATTTCTAAGTTTCTAATAACTTACATTCACTAATATTTATATAACTATACATACTAAGTAATTAGTCTAAAAATACACCACAAAATGTAGAGCTAGGAAAACAAGTCAGGTATCATTCTGTCCTAAGATTCAGTTTTCCACTATCGTTTTGGAAGTGATCTGTATAGAAAAAAACAAAGTATATGAAATCAAAGCATAAAAATAGATTATGTATAATTTGAAAACTAGACTTTAGGTTCAATGTGTATATTTCTAAACAAACCAAGGTAAATAAACTAGGTTATTTAAAATGGGAACTGCTGGAAACATGAACTCAGGGCCTGAATGTTGTCCTTAAGCTTTTTTGCTCAATGTTGGTATTCTACTGCATGAACCTCAGTTCCACCTCAAGCTTTTCAGTAAGTAATTGGAGATATGAGTCTCCTGGAATTTCCTGTTTTACTATCAGTTGTATTTAAATCATGTGTGCTTTCCTGTCTTTAATTCTGTGAAAGTATGCCTCCTTCAAAGCAAATATGATGTACAAAAAACAAGGTAAAGGCTGTGGTAATCTTCCCAAGCCAAAAAGGACACAAAACATGTTTAATTTAAGTGATAAAGGGAAAACTGGAAATATATTAATAGTAGCATATCTTCAGTGGAAGTTTGTGTTTATACAGAGTAAGAAAATGAATCAAGCATCCATAGTATTCAAGATAAAGAATATGAAATATGATGTACTTTTTGGTGAGAAGTACTAATACTTGTAATAGCAATTTTTGTAAAAGTAAGACAACCTGCCAAGACCTATCATACAGTATGGTAGGGAGATTTAGTCATTTTGAATACTGAACTCTATACATTTGAACAGTCACGGACTCTTTCTCAATGGGGTGTCTACAGAATCATATACTTATGGATAACCAGGGTCTACAGTATGTAAAATTCACTCATTTTAAAGTTATAATTTAAAGGGTTTTAGTATTTACAAAGTAAGAAAACTATCACCACATTTTAGAGAAAAGTTTATCATTGTATGATAAAATCTCATATTCATTACCAGTAACTCCATAGTCATCCCCCTAAATTACTAATCTACTTTGTCATCGTGTATTTGATGGATTTTTGTATTTAATAAAATGGAATCATACAGCATGTAGGCTTCTGTTATCACTTTTCATGTTTTCAGGGTTTACTCATACTATATTACAGCAGTACTTTAATCCCTTTCAAATGATTGAATAATATTGAATCAGCATTCTGCCAGTTGATTAGTATTTGAGTGGTTCCCATGTTTTGGCCATTACAAATGGTGCTGCTATAAGCATTTATGTACAAATTTTTGTGTGAAGATATGTTTCCATTTCTCTTAGGCATATGCTAAGGGGTAGAATTCCTAGGTCACACGGCAACTATGTATTTTAAAGAAAGTGTCTCCATGAAGAAATGCTCAACCTCCCTAGCCATAAAAGAAATGCAAATCAAAACAACATTGAGATACCACCTCACCCCAGTTAGAATGGCAAAAATCAAGAACTCTAATAACAACAGATGCTGGAGGGGATGTGGACAGAAGGGAACCTTACTTCATTGTTGGTGGGAGTGTAAACTTGTTCAACCACTTTGGAAAGTAGTATGGAGGTTCCTCAAAAGACTCCACATAGAGCTCCCCTATGACCCAGCAGTCCCACTTTTGGGCATTTACCCAAATGTTTACAAACAAGACCACACTAAAGCTACCAGCACAACTATGTTTATTGCAGCATTATTTACCATAGCTAAGATATGGAACCAACCCAGATGCCCCTCAGTAGATGAATGGATCAAGAAAATGTGGTATATATACACAATGGAATTCTATGCCTCCATCAGAAAGAATGACATTGCCCCATTTGTTAGGAAATGGAAAGACCTGGAAAAAATTATATTAAGTGAAGTAAGCCAGGCCCAAAGAAACACAGGTCCCATGGTTTCCCTTATTTGCAATAACTAGTATATGTCTGAGACAAGCAGAAAAAGTCAGATAAGTTTATGTTAGGTGAAATGAACCCTAAGATATGTATTCAAATGTTTTTTTTTCTTTCATGCATTTGTTTCTAACGCATTTATAAAATTATTTCTTTGTTGCTTTGTATGTCCCTCCCCCACAGTATAACCCCTGCTTTCACTGTATTTGATGTCGGTATAATTTGTGGAGGGGAAAGGGAAAAACAAGTCGTTTAAATAAGGATACAGGTGGACCTGTTGCAACAATGAGAAGTATAAGTTGTCATGTCAAAAATGAACTTTACAACTTGAGGGAGGGAGGAATGGGTGGGGGAGGAGGGAGGATGGGAAGGGATGGGAAGGGTAAACAAAGGAGGAGGCTACAATGCTTGATAAGAAATGTACTCACTATCTTGCCCATGTAATTGTAACCCCGCTGTACAGTATTTTCACAATAAAAAAAAAAAGAAAGTGTCTCATTCATTTCTCTAAAAAGATAGAAGCAGAATGAATTCTGCTCATATGTTTTAAGTCAATAACAAACTTGTGATTTAGGAACAATATTCAAAGTAACAGGTCACAGATTCAACGTTCTCAATAATCTATAGCTACATGGGAATAAAATTCTTACATAAGAAGTCCTCATAATGAGGAATCATTTCAAAATATAAACTTTCAGAACTTTGTGCTTCTGTAAAGCTACTTAGCTCTGATCTTCTTCTTGCGCGCGCACACACACACACACACGTGCGCGTGCACACACACACACACTCACGAACATACACATGCTCATTATCTTTTTGTTGGCAGTGCTAAAGATCAAACCTAGGGCCTCACACTAGGCAAGCATTGTGCAAATGAGCCATATCCTCAATGGCATATATATTTAAGAGTCAAGAAACATTTTAAAAACTTTAAAAAATCTACCACTAGACATAGCTATAAAAGCTGAGAGACTAATACAAACTTCGTAAGATTTATTAAAGTGATGCTGTAAAACCAGATATAAAATTTAGTTGCTGGCTAATGCAAGATGGCTATTTCACTTCCCCATTTGCAGAAGACAGTATACAGAATTATAAAAATATTACTTCAGGGAATGGGTTCTAGAAAAACAGTAAAATATAACTTTTTTAAATTTGAAAGTGAATATTATTAGTAGGATGGGAGCATGACTTAACACTAGGTAATTATTGCAACAGATCAAAGGGGTTCATTTAGGACTTCTAAACTAGCTACACTTAAGCTATAACAAATGATAAAGAGGTCTGCTAATAAGTAAAATTTTCCTTATTATGCAATATTTATTTTAAAAACAGGAACTATTATAAAAGTGTTAAACAATTAAATGTAATAGTAAAAACAATTTTTAATTACATTTTCTACATAAAATAATTTTTAGTTTGTCTTTTTTATCATTCCATCTTCATTATTTTCTAAAACAGAGATTATCTCTTTACTTCCTGAAGTTTTTTGGTGTATCTTACCCTTAGGTTGAAAGCTTAACAAGAGCTAAAAATACACACAAGCCTCCATATGTTTTCTATCTAGGTCACACAAAGTTGGAGCATCTGGATGTGCCAAGTAAGAATCTGACTCTGGTCAGTATGATGACAGTGCAAAAGCACATCAAAAATATATCATTACATGCACACCAAACTGGGCTTGATTGGAGCTAGCCAAATATATCTTGTCCAATTCCTATTTCATTGACATATACTACTGGAAGATAATAAGGTTAGATAAGATTATTTAGTATTTAATTAGTAAACCTCAATTGTAAGGGCAATCTGTGACCCACAGGGAAAAGAAAGTTGCATATAGATGATGCACAATTAAGTAAAAAATTGCAATGATAAAACTGCCTAAACAGACAACACCTACTATGAAAAAAATATATATATATTATTGGCCTAAAGTACAACTGCAATAGTTGAATGTCTCCCCAAAATTGATCTTAAAATTTCATTGTCATTTAAGAGGGTGAAGGGGTAGAATCTTCAAGAACTGATTAGGTCAGGGAACATCCTCTTATGAATAGGCTGATGTGTATCTCTGTAGAACAGGCTTATTATCTTACAAATGATCTGATGAAAAAGAAAAGTTTGATTCAATTTTCATTCTGTATCATATGCTTGTTTGCCATGTTATGATGCAGAAAGATGACTCTCATCACCAGATAGAGACCTTCAATCTTGAATTCTCTAGTCTCTGTATTTATGAGCCAAACAAACCTGTTATTTATAACTTACTGGCAAAAAATGGATGGAGAAAGTAACCAAATTTTTCTTACAAATTATATGCAAAAAAATGTACTATACTTACGTAAATTTCTTAAAGTCAGGAATTTTAACCACTTTCATGGTCTAAAAAATTAACATAAGTGAATCTGTATCTATTGTGATCTACCCCTGAATATATATTTATACCAGTTCTGGTTTGGAAAAGAGCAAAGGTACAAATACAAGTATAAAAGTGCAATTTTTTTAACTGCCAATATAGTAACAATTTTAATAATAACAGTCAATTACTAAAGGAATAGTAAATTTTCAATAGTATAAATCATGATATGAAATTGAGTGATATAGTTATAGATTATTCAATTTATTAAAATTAGAGTTTTCAAAATTATGGATTATTCAATTTTATTACATTATAGAAAGATTGTTCTGGTACTTTCAGATAAACAATACCATTTTCTACTAAATAGTAAGTATTAATATGGTTTGATTATTACTAAGCAAACTCAGACTTTCAAAACTGAGTCTATCTTGGTAAAATTTAGTGAGCACAATTAATTGAATTTGAAAATCTCTTGTTTTTACTTTTACTTAAATATTTCTAATTTTACTTTATTTGAATAGCACATTTATTTTTTTTCCTGAGGGTTACAAATAAATTAGTAACATACATTTCATGTAGGGAGTTATACAAGTGAGAGACTAAGAAAGGATTAATTTTTACATTCTACTTTTCTATACATTTTGACTTTTGAGCTATATTAAAGTAGAATTTTAAAACTAAATTAAACAATAAGGGTTGATTTCTTCTAAAATCAAAATCAAAATAAAGATGTCCATTTTCCCTACTCCTCTTCAATATAGTATTGGAATTCCTAGCAAGAGCAATAAAGC
Source organism: Dipodomys ordii (assembly GCF_000151885.1). Taxonomy (NCBI): domain Eukaryota; kingdom Metazoa; phylum Chordata; class Mammalia; order Rodentia; family Heteromyidae; genus Dipodomys; species Dipodomys ordii. The sequence continues at coordinate 36,386,500 of NW_012267221.1, read as the reverse complement.
AAGAGAAAAACATAAAAGGGATCCACATAGGGAAAGAAGTAAAACTATCCCTCTTTACAGCTGAAATGATTCTGTATTTAAAAACCCTATAGTTGGGGCTGGGAAGGTGGCTCAGTGGTAGAGTGCTTGCCTTGCATGCATGAGGCCCTGGGTTCGATTCCTCAGCACCACATAAGCAAAAAGAAAAAAGCTGGAAGTGGCACTGTGGCTCAAGTGGTAGAGTGCTAGCCTTGAGCTGAAGAGCTGAGGGACAGCACCCAGGCCCAGAGTTCAGGCCCCACAACCAGACCCCCCAAAAACAAAACAAAACAAAACAAAAATCCCTATAGCTTCTTGAGCTGATCCAAAACTTTGACAAAGTAGAAGGATATAAAATTAACCCACAAAAATCAGTTGCTTTTCTGTATGCAAACTATGAGATGAGTGAGACTGAAATCAGGAATGAAACTCCATTGTAACAGCCTCACAAAATAAAATACCTATGTATTAACCAAAGAGGTGAAGGACCACTATGATAAAAAATTTTAAAACCTGAAAAAGGAAATTAAAGCAGATTTAAGGAAATGTAAAATCCTTCCATGATAGTGGATTGGAAGGATTAACACTGTAAAAATGGCAATACTGCCCAAAAGCTATCTACAAATTCAATGCAATACCCATCAAAATCCCAACAAATTCTTCAATATTATAGAGGAAGCAGTCCAAAAATTCATATGGAATAAAAGAAGACCCCAAAAAGTAAAAACAGTCCTAAAAAGGAAGAACAATGCTGGAGAGATATCAATACCAAACTTCAAACTATATTACAAAGCTGTAATAATAAAAAAATCTTGGTACTGACATAAAGAATAGGCCTGAGGACCAAGGGAATATAAGACCCAGAAAAGAATCCACAGGCCTATAAACATCTAATATTTAATAAGGGAGCCAAAAACACAGGATGGAAGAGACAGCCTCCTTAACAGAATTAGAATTGGCTATACATGTGTAAAAAACTAAAACTGGATCCTTATATATCAACCTGCACCAGAATCAATTCAAATGAATCAAAGACCTCATGTAAGACCAGATTCCCTGAAAATATTACAAGAAGAAACAGGGGAAACACCAAGTCTCCCTGACATGGGTTGCAACTTCCTAAGTAAAGATCCACAATCACAACCAAAGAAATGGGATTGCATCAAATCGAAAAGCTTCTGCATGGCAAAGGACATAGCTAGCAATATAAATAGAGAGCCCACAGAATGGGAGAAGCTCTTTACTAGTTATGCATCAGACAAGAGCCTCAAATGTAAAATATACTTAGAACTCAAAAATTAAACCCCTAAAACCAAATAAATCTTTAAGGAAACAACATCCCAATTAATAAATGGGCTAACGACTTAAAGAGAGACTTCTTAGAAGAAGAATGGTCAATAAATAGATGAAGAAATATTTAACATTTCTGGCCATAAAAGAAATGCAAATCAAAACAACACTGAGATTCCACTTCACTCCAGTTAGAATAGCCATTATCAAGAAAACTAACAATAACAGATGCTAGCAAGGATGAGGCCAAAAGGGAAAATTACTACACTGTTGGTGGGAATGTAAACTTGTTCAACCACTCTGGAAAGCAGTATGGAGGTTCCTCCAAAGACTTAAACATAGAGCTTCTCTCTGACCCAGCAATCCCACTCCAGGGATTTTATCTAATTGACCACAAACCCAGTCATTCTAAAGCCACCAGCACAACCTTGTTCATTGCAGCATGTGTACCATAGGTAAGATAAGGAATCAATCAGATGCCTCTCCATGGACAAATGGATCAAGAAAAATGTGGTATATATACACAATAGAATTCTATGCTTCCATCAGGAAGATCAAATAAGCAATTCACAGAATGGGCTTTTTGTTTTGTTTGCAAATCACATATTATTGATTTATAAATATACCTGATTTTAGATTTTATTTTCTAATATTGTTCTTTAAGAGACTTTCCTTCTCTAGAATTGCTTTCTTTGTTATTATTGTCCGTTGTGGGGCCTGAACTCAGGGCCTAGACACTGTCTCTGAGCTCTTTTGCTCAAGGCTAGTGCTCTACAACTTTGAGCCATAGCTCCACTTGCGATTTTTGTGTTGTTAATTGGAGATAAAAGTCTCATGGAAACTTTTCTGCCCTGAATGGGTTCAAACCACAAACCTCAGATCTCAGCCTCCTGAGTAGCTAGGATTACAGGCATGAGTCTCACTGGTACCCAGCTTAAATTGCTTTTACATCTCCAGAGCTCATCATAAATGAAGCTATCCCTTGCATCTCTTTTGCAACACATAATAGGTAAGCATCTCAACAAAATTGTTCTTTAAGGTCCTAATTTTTTGTATACAAACAATGTCTTATAATACCTGACCTATAGTTGATTAGATTTTCTCTCTAAACTAGCATAACAAACAAAATCTCTACTATTGTGGTAGAAATTTTACTTCAAAAAATTTGTATCAAGAAGCTACTTTACAATGCTATCAAAATTATGGCACCATAATTAATGAAGATAACTACCTATTAAAGATTCAAGACAGGTACACTGAAGAATTTTTAAAAGGTGAGCAAATACAGTCATTATATTCAATGTACATTATACAAAAAAAAAGAACTACAAAACTTTAAGGTAGGTATGGGAGGAAGGAATAATGGAGAATGATAAAAGGGTTGATATTAATCAAGATGCATTGTACTCAAAAAATGACTTATGGAATTGTGACCTCTTTGTACAACTACTTAGTAATAAATTTTTTAAAAAGAATACAATAAGCCAGGTGCTGGTGGATTATGCCTGTAATCCTAGGAGGCTGAAGTCTGAGATCATGGTTTGAAGCCAGCCCACACAGAAAAGTCCCCATAAGACTTTTAGCTCCAATTAACTACTACAAAAAACGTGGAAGTGGTGCTGTGGCTCAGTCACTAGCCTTTTGCACAAAGAGGCTTAGGGACAGCACCTAGGCCATGAGTTCAAGCCCCACAATGGGGAAAAAGTAATATATCATCATTTTCATGGCCATACAAGTTAAATAAGTTGAAAATTCTCAAATCTTATGTTCTTCATTTTCCACCTGAAGTTAGTCAACTCATCTCACAGATTCTTCCTTTTAATAGCTATCATAGCAGACACTTCTTGGTTTATATGTCTAATTTATTTATCAGAACTCAGTCCTCATGTCCTAAAATCTAGCTTTTTGCTCATTACTGGTGCTCTACTCCTTGAGCGTTGCCTCCAGTCCATCTTTTCTGATGGGTAATTAGAGAGTCTTTTGAACTTAACTGCCCAAAGTGACTTTAAATACTGATTATAGATGTGAACTACTGGTGCCAGTCAGCTTAAAATTTAAGACTCATTTAAATCTGGCCTCTAGGAGGAGTTCCGGGAAGATGGCGGAGGAGAAGCTGGAATCTGAACAAGCTCTCGCATAGAAAGCAGTTTTAGAGTTCCAGTGAACAGTCCTAAGCCAGAGAATCACACCAAGTGTGCCATCACAGGACAGAGAGTTAGACAAGAGAGGGAAGCCAAGGCAAAAAGACACATCTGAGCACTCGCCAGCAGCCGCCGCGGCAACGGCGGCAGGGTCGCAAGCGGCGGAGACCACAGCCTGGGCCATAACTGAGCACTCACACAGAGAGTCCGGGAGGAAGGATCCAGATGCAGCGGGCGAGCGGATTCTACTCAACACCAGCAAGAACCAACAAAGAGCGGACATCTTCATCCTGCAGCTTGCAGACCAGAGACGACCCAGGAT